>NC_141155.1:19247417-19472417 GCF_053477565.2 Lygodium microphyllum | reverse complement strand
CTCTACCTCTCTTTCTCTCTCTACATCTATTCTCCCTCTGTGCCAGGATAATATTTGCAATATATATTTTAAGTATATAAGAAAGTCGAGCATATATCTTGGATCTTATATCACACACACACACACACACACACACACACACACACACACACACACACACACACACACACAAAAGATAGGAGGCTAAAAATCTTGTTCTTTCTTTTTTCCATCATAATTGTTTACAAAAGATAAGGAAAAGTACAACATGCTTAATATATAAGTAGTCCATAGTGTGAATATGCTAACTAGTAAGATGAATAGGTAGAGATAGCATAACTCAAGTAGGTGGACTAATTGATGTCTAGCTTTAACATACCACTAGAAGTATATGCCAATGAAGGTACCAACCTCGCCAGTGATGTGAATGTGGAAACAATCATCTAGGCAGGTGAGTGTTAGTTTGTATTGTGCTTCACATCTCAATAGTTCCCCTGAAGCTCAACTCTATGACCTGTACTACTCCAAGCTAGCCCCAAAATCATCAAGGCTAGTTCAATCCTAGGGACCTGTTAAAAATATCGATAGCGTGCTTGCCTATAAGCTCACAAATTTGAGATCAATATCATTGCTAAGGCCTACTCTTTAATGAAATGGTAGTGAATCTCAATGTGTTTTGTGTGTGCATGAAACATTGGATTCCTTGCAAATAGTATGCTACTCATGTTATCACAATATAAGATAACTCTCTTTTCTACTTGTATTTTAAAATCATCAAGTAGATTTTGCCATTAAGCTACCTCATAGCTACGCTAATAGCACCCTTACAACTTTCTTTTACACACTTAATCATGTAATAGTGGGTTGTTTCTTACAGCTCCAAGTCACAACCCACTCTCAAAGGAAAACTGATTAACCACTTGTTGTAGAGTTCTTAGCAGACACATTGCTTGCCCAATTCGCATTATTGTAACCAAACAATTGTGCCATTGAATTAGAGTCATAAAACATATTACAATCCAATGTAGACTTAAGGTATCACATAATATGTACCACAATATTAAAATGAGGCTTCACCTGTATAAATTGACTCTTCATACTAACTGCATAGTTAGAATTTGACCTTGTGATAGTAGTGAAGACTAATCTTCCTCTACATTATGAGATTTTTCAATATCTTACTTATGTTACCACAACTTCACATTTTGATTTAATCGTAGTGAGATTGACTTACAATCAATTATATCATACTTTCTTAGTATATCCAAATGTGTTATGTGTGTGACAACCATATTTCCTTAGATATCTTAATCACCTTAATACCAAGAAAGTACTTTAGCTCTTTCAAATTCTTTCTATTATATTTATGCTCGAAAAGACTCTTCACATATTCCACATCTTGCACATTGTCACCCCCAACAATCAAAACATCCATACATGATGTAATCATGACGATGCCCATGCCACTCTCAATCATATAAATTGAGTGATTAGCATTTGCAGTATGAAATAAACATAGTGTTATCTTGCCATGCCATGCTCTTGGTGTCTCTTTTAGCCCATGCAAATATTTATGTAGCATACACACATAATTGGGGTAACACATACTCTCATAACCCTATGGTTGCTCCATATACACTTCTTCTTATAGCTCACCATGCAAGAATGCATTCTTTATAACCATTTGATACATCCAATCTTTGTCGCAGCCACTCCAATGATAGCTCTCACAAATTTCATCTTTGCCACCACTAGAGCAAACGTGTTCTCATAATCAACTGTGCATAATCTTCAATGACTACCCTTGCTTTGTACTTGATCACACTTCCGTCTTCATGATGTTTTATCTTGTAATCCCACTTGTAGCCTATAGCTTTCTTTTCTTAAGGTAATGGTACCAAGTTCCAAGTTTGATTTACATTTGATATATCCATTTTCTCATCTATGGATGCCTCCTAATGCACGTGATTAAAATATTCCTCAAAACAAAGAGGCTCAACTAATTTTACAATATATACAATGGTGAGCAACATAACCCTTAGATCTCAACCTCTACATAGGATATCTTACTCTAGTCAACGTGTGCACCTTTGGAGCACTTTTTGGTGCATTTACATTAGCATTGGGTTTTCTCACACCAAGTATACAATCAATTGGAGTCCTAAACTGTTCATTCATACTCTCATTAGAGCTATCATATTCACCATCTTCATGAGCATACATTGTAGAAATATTTGGTACATCAACTGGCTCAAGCACTTTTTCTTTTCCATTCGATGATACATTTTCTACACTTGTAGGAGTACTATACTTGTATGCAACTTATGACTCCATGGTCTCCCAATAGATATACTGGAGCAAGACTCTATTGGTCCACTCAATGTTTATGACTATAAATCTGTATTTTCTACAATCGCATTTTCTTTTATATCATGCACAACCACATGTTTTTTAGTAGCACACCAATTCCCCATCTCACTAAACACTACATCTTTGCTCATCTGTGTCTTGTGTGTAATGAAATTGTAACACTTGTAGCCCTTTTTGTCAAGGAAATAGCTAACAAAAACACACTATTTAGGGTTTGGGTCCAACTTTTTTTCTTAGCTCATTAGGCATGTGTACATATGCAATCTATCCAAGCACTTTAGCATGTGACAAATATGGTTTCTTGCTAGTTAACTTCTCCTCTGATATTACATCATGGACTATAGTAGTATATGTAATATCCATAGATGTAGAGATAGCTTCAGCCCAACAATAATGATGCATATTTTTTTTTAGAAAATAATATTAGGGTGGCACATTATCTCCTTAGCTTCATGATCCCAAAGATAGTAACCCATATTACCAAAATCTCCTTATCCAAAAAGAATGTACTTGTTGGATTTAGGGTCAAGCTTGTTCCTCTTGTCTTTTTAGAGGTATGTGTGTAAGCCTTGTAACTAAAATCTACAAGTGATCATAAAAGGGTTTCTTGTGAGACCACACCTCTTCTGGAATCTTACCATCCAATGGCTTGCAAGGCGATTGATTAATCAAATAAATAAATTTCTTAATAGATTAAGCCAAAAAATTGTAATTGTGACCAACATAGCATACTGTAGACTCCTTCTTGCATGCCTTATTCATTTTTTTGGCCACCCCATTTTGAGTTAGGTTGTTTGGGGTAGTCAACTCTATTTTGATACCATGTATATCACCAAATTTCTCAAATATATAAGAGGTTTGGCCTCCACCATTATCAATCCTCCAACACTTTATCTTATTTCTTGACTGATGTTTTACATAGGTCGAGAACTTTTGGAATGCATCAAAGACATCCCCCTTCTTTATGAATAGGAAATAGCCATACTTTCCTAATGGCATTATCAATGAAAGTAATGAAGTAATATGCTTAGCCTAAAGAAATAGTAGGATAGGCCAACATACATCACTATGTAGCAATTCAAACATTTAGATATTCTAGTGTGTACACCCTTTTTATGTGGCACTTTTTGACATTTTAGTATGTTTTCCATAGATTAAATGCTCATACATTTCATGATCAAAGAAGTTGAGAGACGGAAGCTATTGTGTATCTGAAAGGACTTTCATTCCAATGATAAGACATATGGACTAAATGGGGATTCCAAAGTGATATAATCTTCTAGTACAAATACCATTTTTATGTGACACTTAGTTTGTTTGCCTACATACAATGCTCACACATTCCAAGATCACATAAGTTGAGAGATGGAAGATAATACATACATGAAAGAGCTTCCATCAATACTTTAGCAATGGTATGACATTGTCATCCCTAATTCCACGCTATCTTGATTAGATAATTTACTAATGGTTCTAATGCTAAGTAAAACATCACATTGAAGTATGTAGAGCCCTTTGATAAAAAAACTGATTGGCTAGGTTTATTTATCCTTTTCAAAACTTATGTGCTATGGAACAACAAGGATATTTCCTCTACAATGTTTAAAATATAACTTATCTTTTCGTTCTTCTAATCAACTAGCATTAGAAGCAACCTAGTATTAAAAAAACCTACCCTTCTATTTTTATCTAATAAGTATATGTTCTAACCTAGAAAACCTAACTAAAATTTCCTATTATCAACTTACTTGAAAATAAAGGAACCTAAGATTGGATCATAGGTGCTAGTGTGTTGCTTGTAGCTTAGTTTCCTACACCCGCGCTTGTTGAAGAAAATCACCGATGGAAGTTGAGACAATGGATGTGATGTAGCTTTTAAAGGAGCTTTCTTTGCTAAGTATGAGAAGAGGAGAAAGGCCCTTGGACTCTAATGGAGAGGGATGGGGTCCTTTGATGGGAGCTTGGCAGCCTTCACATTCTCCTTTACTCCCTTTTATCTCCCTCTCTCCCTCCCTCCCTCTCTCTCTCTCTCTCTCACACACACACACACACACACACACACACACACACACACACACACACACACACACACACACACACACACACACACACACACACACACACACACACACACACACACACACACACACACACACACACTCATAGCAACATCCCCACCTCAATAGAAAATGCCAATGCCTTCAAGAATTAAGGATTTATATAGCCTTAGAGGGGGGGTTACCCTCTCCTCTCCTTTTCTCTTGTTTTGTTGTTATTGAGATAATCTCTTTCTCATTATCAAAAAGGCTTAGCCACCTGTTAGATCCATGGTGGGGAGTCTACAAAATCTATGGTGTAGGGGGGAGGATTTGGGTGAGCTAGTGAATGCTCTACATAGTGGCAGAACAAATTGTTAGTGGCGACAAACTGGCGGCAAATGGATATATAAAGGCCAACCTTTTAAATCAAGGTTTCAAAACACTATATTAGGGAATTTGGGAATTCTTATATAGTTTTGGAATTTCCAATATAGTTAACCTATCTATGGTTTTGTCCTCTCACTTTTCTTTTAGATGGGTATTCTTTAGTTTTCTCATTACCTCCCACATTTATGTGGACACATAAAAACAGCTTCCTTAATTAACCTTTAGACATTGGATCCATTCATGTAATTTAAATCACAATACTCAAATGAGCAAAGAAATCCTTGTCAAATAGTCCTTTGTTCAACTTAAAGGTTTATCTTATTACAATATCATTTCTTGTCTATAAGGAAGAATCCAAAGATGTAATCGACCAAGTTATTGCCCCTAACTAGTAATAGGACCTTCCAGGAAAACCAGCTTGGGAATGTAGGGATTAGGCAGATCCTAGGCATGTGGAATTTATAGCCAAAGTCCCCCGTGATACCCTTACTTTCTCCTAGCTTACATATTTTCTATGGAGAGCTCTTAAAAGTGGGGCCAGTCCTAGCTCTCAACTAGGCAATCTATACAATCATTGGCTTCACTCTTCCCCTTGGGATTTTTCCTAGAATTTTAAAGACTTGAAATTTTCCAATCTTCTTGGAGAACTAAGGTTCTCTCCTGTATTCATCTTGCTTTATCTTAGAAGATCATTAATTTCTTTTACCAATTAAATAGGGTTTTTCTTGCAATAACGTTTGACTCATTTGATTGAAAAGTGATCAACTGACTTATTGTAGGGTTCCTTATGTTAACCCATAAAAATAGAACTTGTTTCAATCAAGTGCATCGATAAGCTCTCAACTTATCAAGACAGAGGATATCTTACTTGCCAAACTATCATTTAACAAGGATATTGTTAACCCCAACACGAAGGAAGCAAAAGAAAGTGGAAAAGACGCAGGGCAAAGGCGGAAAAAAGGTAGCCCGACTGAAGAAAGAAGAGGAAAAAAGACCAAAAGCGCAAAGGCAACCTTAAAAGTCCAAGGCAAATGCAAAAGGGGAAAGACGCATTTTAAAATAAAAAGGCGCACCCTGAAATCTTGTAAAAGAGCGCCGGGCTCTCACCCGTGCAATTTGTAAATAGACAGGCAGTGGAAAGGAAGCTAGGAAGATAGAAGGACAATGAGAAAAGGGGCCTAGGCTAATGGCCGGCCATGTAAAAAAGGGGGATGACCGCCCATGGAAATTAGGGCATGTATATAAAGTTGAAAAGTGAATGAGAAGCTCATTCTTGTGTGTGGCAAAAGCTTCTTCTTCTTCTTCTCTTGTTTCTTGGCTTCTTGCTTATGCTTGAGAGAGGGATTGAGAGAGTGTGAGGGAGTGATTGTGTGAGAGTGAGGGATCTTGGAGAAGAAGCTCTCCATCTTCTCTCTTCATCTTCTCCCCCTCTCTTCTCTTCTCTTGTCTCGCGCGTGGCTATGGAGGATGAAGCTCATGGGAGAGGGATTGAGGTTGCTTGAACTTGCCTCAAGGATCGTGGAGCTACCGGTATGCAAGAAAGAGGAGGGTACTCGATCGAGCATCAATGTAAGCTCACTACACCCGTAAGGTAGGCATTGCACGTCGGCTATGTGAGAGGTAGCCATGGCTGATCGATTCGAAAGTCATTCTTGTGTGTGGCAAAAGCTTCTTCTTCTTCTTCTCTTGTTTCTTGGCTTCTTGCTTGTGCTTGAGAGAGGGATTGAGAGAGTGTGAGGGAGTGATTGTGTGAGAGTGAGGGATCTTGGAGAAGAAGCTCTCCATCTTCTCTCTTCATCTTCTCCCCCTCTCTTCTCTTCTCTTGTCTCGCGCGTGGCTATGGAGGATGAAGCTCATGGGAGAGGGATTGAGGTTGCTTGAGCTTGCCTCAAGGATCATGGAGCTACCGGTGTGCAAGAAAGAGGAGGGTACTCGATCGAGCATCAAGGTAAGCTCACTACACTCGTAAGGTAGGCATTGCGCGTCGGCTATGTGAGAGGTAGCCATGGCTGCTCGGTTTGAAACATTTGAGCAATAAGTGGTTCGTAGGTCTCGGGGTAGAGCTCGAAGCTCCCCTACATTTTGGTTTCGTTGTCGGGACCGACGGAATCGAGCCTTGAGCGCCGTGCGCATCAGATCGAGCATGGAAGTAGGGTTTGTAGCCTGAACCAGTGCTCGAGATAACTAGGAGATTTAGGAGGTTTTATTCCGTGGAACAAGTAAGTATTTGGGTTTGTTGCAAGCATTAGATTAGGACTACTGTTCTGCATTTCTGTTTTTCATATTGCCTACACTAGATTAAGGTTAGATTAGGGTAAGAAAAGAGGAAACAGGGGTTCTGGTTTGCTGTTGGAAACAGGAAAATAGGGGTCCAGATTCAACTTTTTGGGTGAAACAGGGACAGGAAACTGGCTGTAAGGTTCTGCAGTGCGGGGAAAGGACCTTAAGAGGTTTGGGAAGCCAGGACAGACCTCATTTCTTTAGTTGGCCCTGAGAGAGAGAGAGAGAGAGAGAGAGAGAGAGAGAGAGAGAGAGAGAGAGAGAGAGAGAGAGAGAGAGAGAGAGAGTTTCTGGTTCATAGGACGAGGAAACACGACCCCAATTCTAGGCGCATTCGATTCGTGCTGCTTCAGGTGAGTCCGGTGTGTTCCATTGGCGCTCTAATCGGTTATGGGAAGTTTGTGGTGATTGAGTGCAACAGGCATTAGGAAGGATTCAAATGGGCGAGAATCGCGCCCGCCGCCGACGCAGTCGGTGTCAAGATTGTGGGAGAGAAGGAAGGAGTCTCACTTGTAGCTTTCTTGCTTGCACAATGGGGGAATACACACATGGGTGGAGGCTGAAAATAGTTTTCCTCTTCTTAGTTGTGTAAGCCAAAAAAACTCAAGTACAAAGAAATAGAAGAACCCTATATATGGGTCTCAAACCAAACTCAACTAACTAAGGTGGCATACTAACTGAGCCACGAACTAGAGTAGATAAGGATAGCTATCATGTAGCTATTATTCATGGGCGGTGTACCAACCGCATCTGCAACTGACACATCGGTGACATAAATGCACAACAGTCACCCTGGCATATCACGAGTGGAGCTCGATATCTCAACACTCCCCCTCGAGCTCAATCCCAATTCCTACATACCAAGCAGGTCTCTGAACTTGCGCAGCTTCTCTGCGCCCAATGCCTTCGTAAATATGTCAGCTACCTGATCCTCTGTGCTGACATAAACTAGATCAATAAGACCTAGTAGAACCCTCTCTCGCACATAGTGATAATGCACCTCAATGTGCTTTGTTCTAGCATGATAGACTGTGTTATTTGCCAAGTGTATACTACTCATGTTGTCACAATAAATGACAACTGGCCCATCTGTAGACTGATGCATATCATAAAGTAGCTTATGCAACCAAGCTACCTCACATGCAGCCATTGCTGCACCCCTGTACTCGGCCTCTGTGCTCGACAAGGCAACTGTAGGCTGTTTCTTGCTGCTCCAAGTGACTGCAGCACTCCCAAAAGAGAACACATATCCACTGGTAGATCATCTATTAGAAATACTACCAGCCCAATCAGCATTAGTGTATCCGTGCAACTGTATCTGAACCCCAGTCTCATAAAATAGTCCATACTGCAATGTGGACTTCACATACCTGAGTATGCGTCTAGCCACATCCAAATGCGGTTTCCTTGGAGCCTGCATAAACTGACTTACCAATCCAACAGCATAGCTCAAATCTGGCCTGGTAATAGTCATATAAATCAAGCTTCCTACTATGCGTCTGTACATAGTAGGGTCTTCCAGAAGCTCACCTGCATCTGCGCTCAGCTTCACATTCTGCTCCAAAGGAACTGAAATAGGCTTACAGCCTGTCATCCCATATTTGGACAGCATGTCCAATCCATACTGCCTCTGCAAGAGCTGTATCCCACTTGGTGATCTAATCACCTCAATGCCCAAGAAATAACGCAGCTCTCCCAAATTCTTCATCTCAAACTTCTGCTTCAATAGCATTTTCACATGAAGGATATCTTCATCACTGTCACTTGTCATAATCAAATCATCAACATAAATGACAAGTAGCATAATACCTTTCTCTGTTTTTCTCACATAAAGTGAGAAATCTGCCTTGGAAATCTGAAAGCCAATAGTGATAAGATACTGTCCTATCTTGTCAGACCATGCTCTAGGTGCTTGCTTCAAGCCATACAAGGCTTTCTTCAACCTGCAAACAAACTCAGGATGAACAACATGCACATAACCTGGTGGCTGCTCCATATAGACCTCTTCTTGCAAATCACCATGCAAGAAGGCATTCTTTACATCCATCTGATGTAAAGACCATCCCTTTGATGCAGCCATAGCAATGACTGCTCTTACGGTTGCCATCCTTGCAACCGGACTGAATGTTTCTTCATAGTCAATGCATATGTTTGTGCATACCCCTTGACTACTAATCTTGCCTTGTATCTGTTCACAGAACCATCTGCATTGTGCTTCACCTTATAAACCCACTTACAACCAATTGCATTCTTACCTTTAGGCAAATGTACCAATTCCCATGTAGCATTTGCTTCCAAGGCATCCATTTCTTCATCCATGGCTTTCTCCCATTTTTCTTTTCCCATGGCTTGCTCAAAAGAAGTGGGTTCTCGTTCCTGTATCACTTTGACTATATATGCATAGTGAATGGCTGTAAATCCATCATATTTCAGCCTATCCACAGGATACCTAACTCTGGTTGACCTGCGCAAAGTAGGTTCACTCCCATGTGCTCTCAAAACATCCCTGGTCTTCCTTAGTCCAGGTGTAATAATAGAAGGAATACCCAACTCATCATCAATGCTCTGTTCTGAGCCACTGGATTCACCATCCACATAAGAGTGACCTGCATTCACATCAACCATGGGCTGATCTACCTTCTCTTTTCCTTTTCGTGACACCTGCATACCACTATTTGCACTGCCTTGAGAAGATTCTCCTGATCTCAATCTGCCTGTCCATGGCGAAGAATGTGAACCACTGCTAGAGGACGCTCCAGGTCCACTAATATTTTGTGACTGCTGTTGTGAATTCTGTGCAGCATTACTGTTTTGTGCATCTACATCATCAATCACATTTACTGGTTTATACCAGCTACTCATCTCATCAAAAATAACATCTCTGCTCACTGTAAACTTCCGAGTAGAAGGGTTATAGCATCTATACCCTTTTTGCTGCAGAGAGTAACCAATAAAGATGCACTTCTCAGCTTTTGGATCCAACTTGGATCTCAACTCATCTGGCACATGTACATAGGCAATGCAACAAAAAATTTTCAAATGAGAAATATTTGGTTTCCTACCAGTATACCTCTCCTCTGGAGTCATCCCATGTATAGCTGCAGTGGGAGTCCTGTTCATTATGTAGACTGCTGTAGCAACTGCTTCAGCCCAGTAAAAATCTGGCAAGTCTTTTTCATTAAGCATGGCACGAGATACCTCTCCAATATGCCTATTTTTCCTTTCTGCAATTCCATTTTGTTGTGGGATATGACTGCATGAATATTACTGCTTTATGCCATGCTCCTGCAGGAACCTTGCAAACTCATTTGAGAGGTACTCTCCCCCTCCATCTGACCTTAGGCATTTTATTTGCAAACCTGTTTCTTTTTCAACCATAGCTTTAAGAGTTTTGAAATGCCCAAAAACTTCACTTTTCTTTTTCATAAAATACACCCAAACTTTTCTGCTATAGTCATCAATAAAAGTGACAAAATAATGACAGCCTCCAAGAGATGCAGCTTTAGTAGTCCACACATCAGAGTGGATTAATTCCAATGGCTTCTTACTCTCTTGAACATGTCTAGGAAATGGTTTCCTTGCCTGTTTTCCAAATGGACAGGCTTCACATATCTTATGCATTTCTGCAACCTTGAATTTGGGCAATCCTGCAACAATATTTTGGGCTTGCATTGATTTAAGTCGCTGTACATTAACATGACCAATGCGTTTATGCCAGATATCAATATCTGCAACTACACCGGTCCCATGTGCAAACATTGCTGCACTCAATTCAGACATGTCTGCATCCAACGTAAACATTTTGCACTTCTTCTTTCCTTTTGCTATCAAGCGACCTTTATTTTTCATATCCTCAACAAAGCATCCATGAGGATTAAATCTGACCTGCAAGCCCTATTCAACCATTTGACCAACAGAAACTAGATTCTTGGTGATATTTGGGACATGAAATACATCGGACATGTATTTCTTTTTCCCATCCTGCATAGACAAAGGAATTTTTCCAATCTGCACAATAGGATGTGCAGTATCATCACCAGTCTCCACAAATCCTGGTTTTTTTATTTTCCTTGCATCCTCCATCCATTCTGCATGACCTGTCATGTGGTTTGATGCACTTGAGTCAACATACCACACATCGTTGCTTTCTTCTGCACTTGTCACAGAATTGTTCATGTGCTGCACCATGAACAAATGCTCATTTCTGTCATCACCATGTCTACTAGAAGATGCATAATTTCCTTGTTGCAGTTTTCCATTCATGATGTCATTCTGCTTTTTATAGCAGTCTTTAGCCATATGACCCATTTTACCACAATAGTAGCATTCAACATTACTGTTTGCATTTTGGCCTCTTTGCCATCCACCACGACCTCTTTGGCTCCCCCTGCCTCTAGAGTTACCACGTCCTCCTCCATAGGACTGGTTTTCTTGAGTTTGCTGCATATTCTGATTTCTGCCACGGCCTCCAAATCGGCCTCCTCTACCTCTGCCTCTACCTCTTCCAGCATTTGAGTAGAAGACAACTTCTTTTGAAGTTCCTCCTGAAGAAGATGCACCACCATTTCTCTGCTCCTCAGAAATTAGAAGAGCAATCAACTCCTCAAAATCAGGAAATCTTTCACGGACGGAAATGGATGTCCGAAACTGTGCATAATCCTTTCCTAGACCATTCAAGGTCACAGAAACTAAATCATCATCTTCCACTGGCGACCCAATGGAAGCAAGTGCATCTGCAATCTTCTTCACCTTCATGTGGTAGTCATTGATGCTCATACTTTCTCTTTGCACATTATGCAACTCTTGCTTGAGCTGCATTTTCCTGGCTTGCATATTTGTGCTATACATTTTTGACAAAGTATCCCATGCCTCCTTTGGGGTACTTGCATCCTGAATATGCACAATCATAGAGTCTGAAATACTGATAGACAGCCAGTACATAACTTTCCTGGCTCTCTCATGCCATGCTTTGAATGCCTGCATTTGCTGTTGATTAGGAACATCAAGAAGAACTGGTTCTTCTTCATTTCCTGCAACAAATTCTCAATATCCTTTTCCCATAAGGAAATTCGTCATTCTAAACTTCCATGCTTGGAAGTTGTTCTTGTCAAGCTTTTCAGTGACAATCTGTGAAAGAGAGTCAGACGCCATTACAGAACACTGCAAAAAATTCTGTCACTGCAAAGAACACAGCTTCAGCCTCACAAGGGCAAATCTGCAAAACTGGCGAAAGTGGTATTTGACCACAGAGTCACTTCCTAGTGACGATTTTGCATATACAGGAACCAAGGATGATTCTGTAACTTCTAATGTCTCTGCACACGAGCATACGATGCAATATATGTGGTAACTTTTCACCGACCTGTAGAACAGTGGTCGCACAGTATAAAACAGGGCTTTTTCCTGAGTGCGTGCAGAAAACTTCCGTCTCCAAAACAGGCCCCGAAATGGCCTCAAATAAAAAAAACAAGGTCGCCAGGGGCTAAAGCCTTCTCCCGCAGCATATATTGCCCTCTTGCTTCACCGCGAAGGGCGTCTCAACCTGAGACAATGCACTCCTGCACTTTCCGGCTGTGCTACCTGCAGAGATCTGCTCCCAAAACAGAAAATGAAAGCAACACTGCTCCTCTTACCAGAACACCGCGAGCTTGGCTTGCTTTCTTGAGCTCCTTACCACGAACAAGGCTCTGATACCATGTCAAGATTGTGGGAGAGAAGGAAGGAGTCTCACTTGTAGCTTTCTTGCTTGCACAATGGGGGAATACACACAAGGGTGGAGGCTGAAAACAGTTTTTCTCTTCTTAGTTGTATAAGCAAAAAAAACTCAAGTACAAAGAAATAGAAGAACCCTATATATGGGTCTCAAACCAAACTCAACTAACTAAGGTGGCATACTAACTGAGCCACGAACTAGAGTAGATAAGGATAGCTATCATGTAGCTATTATTCATGGGCGGTGTACCAACCGCATCTGCAACTGACACGTCGGTGACATAAATGCACAACGGTCACCCTGGCATATCACAAGTGGAGCTCGATATCTCAATAGTCGGACCATCCCGTAGTGGTCCGATCCCCAGAATCGGACCACCCGAGTTCTGGAGTCGGACCGTTCGACTCCTAGGATCGGACCGTCCGACTGAGAGAGAGAGTCGGACCAGACTGGTCCGATTGCCAGAATCGGACCAACCCGATCGGACGTGTCATGTGGCACTCGGACTGCCCTTAGAATCGGACCATCATAGTCGAACCATTGGGGCTGGGCTTGGACCAAGTCCATAGTCGGACCACTTCAAAAGTAGGACCACCCTCCTGGTCCGATTCCCAGAATCGGACCACTAGGGTCGGACAATTTCCAGAATCGGACCAAGCCTGTCCGATTGTTAGAGTCGGACCAGACTGGTCCGATTTCCAGAATCAGATCGTCCGACTCCCAGAGTCAAACCAGCCCTGTCCGATTCCCAGAATCGGACCATTTTGCCAGAACAAAAAGATAAGGATCTTTTACTGACCTTGCCATAGACGTGACCCCAGGACGCAACCCTGAACACCCCCAAGACCCAGTTTGGCCATTAGGACCGCAAAGACTAATCGAACTTGGGGTGCGAAAGGACCATAGAATAGCCGGGAACTGAGTTGAAAACTCAAATTAGGCTAAGACCGCGGGTAGAAACAAGGTGGAGTTTGCATTAAATGCTTTCTGCATCGGCATTTCACTTTTGTGCTCCACTAAACCTGCACAGCAAGAAAAGAGAAAAGCCTGTTTTCGCACCAAGCACCACAAAAGCACTAAGCACAACGTGTGAGTAAGGATCGCCGCTGCTTTCAAATAACAAGGAACACATCTGGATACCTAATAACATTAAGGAACCCATTAGTAGGAAAAGACCCCAAGACTTAGACAGGTGCTTGAGCGCCCTACTAGTAGTTCCTGGAGAAAACACAAAGACACGGGAAGCAACAAGATAGAGGAGTGGAAGATGCCAGAGCTGATTGGATTCATCGACAATCCTGGAGCTGGAAGCAGAAACAATGTCGGGATCAAGAGCCGACCAAGGGGAAGACCAATTAGACTTAGGAGAATTTCCAACCTCGGTCCAGGAACTGGTACACGACTACGATCTACTCACGAGGACTGAGATCCAAGGTAGATCTGTAGAGGAAGTGGTGGCTAACTTGGAAGAAGAGAGAAGAGCTATCAAGAGAGCGCTGGAAGGCATAATTTCCTATAACCATGAGCAAAGGGCTAGACGGCTGCAGCAAGACGTGGACATGTATGAGGCTAGACGAGTACTAGACCTAGCTGGGGCAGCCAAGTCCGGACCGAACATAGAGAGGGAACGGACAGCAGAGGCTGGCATGACGTTGAGTGAACTGGTGGCAAGGCGACTCATGGACAATACATCCGTGGAACAAAGTGCTACTGCCCTAGCCATCGTGCTACTGTCAGGATTGGGAGTCACACAAGGGGCTAAAGGGCAGGCTAGAATCCCCAAGTAGTGAAACGACTAGCTCGATACGAACCTAGCAGTGATCCATACAGCTTCATGGAGCAGTTCGAGCAAGTATGTGAGGCGAACGGTCTTACTGACCTTGCGCAGCGAGCTCAAGCCTTTAGCCTGTGCTTAGGCGACAAGGGGAGGACTTGGTACTCTAGTCTGGATGATGCAGAACGTACAAACTTCGCTCGCCTTAAGGGCCTCTTCATCAAGAGGTTTTCGGAGGCAAGGTATTCGGATAACCTCATTGTTAGGTTGATGAATATCAGTCCAAGGGAGAAGGAGGATGTTAGGGATTACGTCACTCAGGTGCGCAGTCTCTACAAGAGAATCCCTGCCAATGAGCGACCCACCGAGAGGGCAGTGTCTACAGTATTCATGAACGGGATTTGGAGTGAGGAGCTCTACAAGGCTTTGGCCAGTAACTCCACCTTACAACGAGACGTGCTAGCTCGAGTCTTTGAGGAGGCAATACGCGTAGATGATCAACTTAGGGAACGAAGCATGAGGGCTACCAACCGAGATAGTGCAAGCCAGAGGGACCCTGAGAGATCAACCCCCTTAGGGGAAAAAGCAACTGCTAATGCGCAGGACAAGGGAAAGAGTGTAGACCATGACCAAGGGATGGTAGAGATGAGAATGGAGATTGCGCGGTTGCAAGAGCTCGTTAGAAAGCCTGTGAGATCGCATGTACAATGTGTGTACTGCGGCGGCAATCACCTCCCAGTGGAGTGCCAGGATCCTAGATCTCGACCGTGCTCAAATTGCGGTAGATTCGGACATGATGCAGCGCATTGCAAAATGCCGAGGAGATTCCCATACACGTAGCAGTACAACCCTCCATACTTAGGTAATAGGCCATCTAATTTCTTTGGCAGGGGAACCTAGTTAGCTCTTCTAGCACCAACTGACCCAAGACCTATCGTGCCTAGGCTGGAGATGAACCCAACTGGTATACCCAGGCCACCAGGGCCTTTTGTGATTCACCCACCTAGCGATGCTCCTGTTCACTTTGTGGAGGAGCATAATGAGGAAGAGGCATATGTCAATCCGTATGTATCCTACGACGAGGAGGGCAACCCAGTCCTGATGGACTATCGGCCAGTGCCGGTGATGGCTTTAGGAAGAGGACGAGGCAGAGGCTTTGGAGGGCCAAGCCAGGATCCAGTCACATGCTGGACTTGCAGCCACCCAGGCCACATTTCATCACGCTGCCCAGAGCGAGAACAAGCTAACAAGGACAAAGCGGATCTTTGATGCACAGAGTGTGGAATCACACATCTGTTCCCTGACTGTCCTAGGCAGAAGCCATCAACGAGCGCTGCCAACTTGCCATCGGTGCCTTTGGGTCTCTTCGGAGTTGAAACTTTTGGTAGTGAGGATACGCCCATCCCACTACATGCTATGACGCGAGCTCAAACGAAACAAGCATGCATCTCCTTGCTAGGGCCAAGTAACCTTGATGCAACCTCAATAGGGAAGAAAAGCCGGAGGAGACGGAAAAAGAGAACCGATGCAAAGATAACCCTTAAAACCGAGGAAACAACTATGCTGGTAATGGGAAAGAAGGTCACAGACGCAGAGGCAGAGACCTCGGCTCCAAAGACAACAGAGCTAGGGAGTGCTAAGGTAGGGGAATATCCCCATCCCAAACGGAAACTCGAAGCTATAGCCAAGGTCAAGGAGTGGGTCAAGGACACCCAAAAGCACCTCGAGGATGCTGAACCCATATTGGAAGACCCTATGGACGACTTCTCTAGTATTAGCACACCAGTCTCACCCTCAAAACCACAGGCTAGGAGCATACCTGCACCACTAGGAGCGACTCAGCAGCAAGGCCGGGGGGAAGCTCACCAGGGCAAACAGAATGCATGGCCTAGAATTGCTAGCCTCGGAGGAAGACAAGGGTCCAATAGCCTCCTCACAACTTTGCTATCCACCCCAGTAACTCTAAGCCTGGAGGATCTGCTTAGGCAAAATCACTCCTTGTGGCAGGAGTTAAAAGACTCGATTGAGGGACACGCGGAACTTGCGGGTACTGATCCGCAAGATCATGATGCAGTTATACGGATCCCAAGTCTAACTCTACACTAAGATCCTAAGTCTTTGCACATCAATGCTTTTTGGGAAGGCACTGAAATGCACACAGTTTTGCCCGTCCAAGCCTTAGGAGACATGACTCGAAAAGGAATTGTAGACACATGCGCCGGTGTTAGTGTGCTAAACCATGCGGTCCTAGAGGCATGGAGAAACCCTCCTGTAGAGACTGCTAGATTCAATGTCACGCTAGCAAAGGGAATGAGGGTAAGACCATTTGGGGTCTTAAAGAATTGGTCGGTAAAGATTGCCGGTGTGCAATTTTCAGTAAACTTCATTGTCATGAAGGGAGTGGATTACGACATACTATTAGGCTGACCTTGGATGAGGAATGCACGAGCCATAGAGGATTGGGGCAATGGATTGATTTTCCTAGGGAACAGAACTAGTGCAGTGAGGATAGAGATGGACACTTGGATGACGACGCCTGTTGACCTGGCTGCCATCTCAGCCATGCTAAAAGGCGATACTCAAACGACCAAGCCCTATGGATCGCTCGCTAGATATATTCCTTGCCCTAAGGATGAGAAAGATTGGATGCATGTGTTGGCAATCATTGACCTACCATTCTCGGATGAGGAAGGACCACATCAGTAGGTTGTTAAAACTACTACCGTGTCAACTGAGGAGCCAGTTGTGCCGCTCTGCATGATGGCAGGAAGCTCAATCAACCCAGGAAAATCAGCCTCGTCCCGCATCCCCAACAACAAACTAGAGCTTCAGGAGATCGTAGAGTATTTGACCGATAAATTGAACGGCAATTTGGATGCTAACTTAAAACCTCTACGTGACCTTTTAGCTAAACCAGAATGGAAATGGACCAAGGTCCATGACCTGAACTTGTTATATAACTGGGCTTTAGTTACTGACGACAAGGAGATTGAAGAGGGAAGCTTAGGGGATGATGAGCAGTCAAAAGGACAGGACCCAGACGATGAAGAGTATGAGGACTGTCACTCTATGGGAGAAGAGAGTGAAGAAGAGGTAGACACGATAGAGTACGGCACGGAGGGAAAAGCGATAGAGCAAATCAGGGCAGACTTAAGGCCTGGGAAAGAAGGGGTCAGTCGAAATGAAAAAGGAGTCATGCTAATGGAGTGTGACAGATCCTGGCTAGAACGAATAGAAGCCGTAGATTACGAGCAAGCCGGAGTAGCACAACGATGGGTAATCCCAGTGCTCAAGACAGATTCACCTACGGAACTACGACCCCCTGGGAAAACACCTTCCTCAAGTGAGGGATGCGAGTTCAACTCTAAGTCAGAAGTTAGCACTGAGAGTGATCTCGAGATACCGCAACCCTCTAAGGTCAAACGCACCAAGGGAGACTTGCCAGTCCACCTGAGGTGCAGAAGGCTAAAAGAGGAGGCCAGGAAGCAAGCAAGGGACTCAGAAGCGGAAAGGCAGAGGAAACCACAAGATCTACCCAAACGGTTTACAAAATTCAAAAAGGGTGATAGAGTGGTGGTCTTGTTAGGTGCAAAAAGACAAGGTCAGACTAGTGAACCGATTGAGGTACCCGCCAAAGTCAAAGAGGTTAATTTGGCTGGGAAAGGCGAAAAACCAAGACCGGTATTCGTTGCAGATGACTTGGTGGGGAAGGAAGAGACCAAACTCGTTGCACTCCTGCAAGAGTACATTGATGTGTTTGCCTGGACATTGGATGAACTTAAGGGAGTCGACCCTAGGGTCGTGACTCATAACATCCCAATGGTTCCAGATGCAGTGCCAACAAAACAACGACCTTACCCCATGAATCCCAAACAAGCCCATGCAGTGAAGGAGGAGATTGACAAACTCATGAGGGCAAGTTTCATATATGAGATCGAGCACATGGACTGGGTGTCACCTATCATGATTGTCATGAAGAAAAATGGGAAAATCCGAGTGTGCATAAACTACAAAAAGGTGAATGCCACTACGAAAAGGGATAACTATCTTTTACCTTACACTGAGCACATGCTGGAGAGGGTAGCAGGAAAGGAGGCCTACAGTTTTCTGGATGGTTTCTCGGGTTACAATCAAGTGCAAGTGCACCCCGACAACAGGCACAAGACTGCCTTTGCCACGGAATGGGGCGTATTCGCCTACATTGTCATGCCTTTTGGGCTAATGAATGCACCTGCAACTTTTCAACGCCTAATGTGCACTATCTTTAAGGACATGCTTAGACACGAACTGGAAGTGTTCGTAGACGACCTATGTTTACACCCTAGTTGGGCCGAACACTTGGAGAAATTGAGAGCTGTCTTTGAAAGGTGTAGGCTGTACCACCTCTCACTAAACCCCTTAAAGTGCCAGTTTTGGGTAAAACATGGATGCATCTAGGGGCATGTAGTGTCAAGGAACGGCATTGTCTACTGACTTTTCCAAAGTCAGAGTCATTGTTGACCTACCGCCACCCGACAACTACAAGGGAGTTCAGTGTTCTTGGGACACACTGGATATTATCGATGATTTGTGCTAAATTATGCATTAATAGCTAGACCTTTGTACAAGCTATTGATAGTGTTTGAGTGGACGGAGGAATGCCAGCGCGCATATGAAGAATTGAAAAAGGCTCTTATGACTGCACCAATCTTGTGAGCCCCAGACTGGAATGTAACGTTCCATGTGCACATAGACGCGTCTAAGTGCACTATTGGAGCCGTGCTATGCCAGCTTGGTGAGCATAACTTGGATTACTCGGTGAGTTTTGCCAGCAGGCAGCTCACAGAGACCGAGATGAACTATTCCACGACGGAAAGGGAGGGGTTGGCCATGGCATTTGTGGTAAAGAAATTTAGGCATTACCTGTTGGCCACTCCCTTTGTCTTCTTTGTTGACCATCAAGCCCTACTGTATCTTGTGAACAAGCCTTGCGCTACGGGGTGCATCGCTAGATGGTTACTCCTTTTACAGGAGTTTGACTTCTCTATGGTTGTATGCAAAGGGAAGTAGCACTACATGGCTGACCACATGTCCCGCATACCCACAGGAGAAGCCGCTGGACAAGGGGTGCCTGACGAGTTGCCGGACGCCCATCTTTTAACTTGTCTAGTGAGCGAGAATTATTTAGAGCGGATCTGACGCCGTATTGGGCTGATGAAATAGTGCAAGTGCTAGAAAATGGACTACTAGAGCGACCCATTGAGAAGGCCAGGCTGAAGAGACTTATCTTGAAAATTCAGCCATACCAACTGATAAGCTGGCCAACTCTACAGGTTGGGACAATACGGTTTATTGCGCAGATGCGTGTGTGAGCATAAGATGCACGACACATTAAACGAAGCACATGGCGGAATCGCTGGAGGACACTTTAGTGGGGACACAACAGCCCGAAAGGTGCTAGAATCCCAGCTATGGTGGCCCACCCTATTCTGCGATACATCTAAATTTGTAAAGCACTGCGATGAGTGCCAAAGAACCAAAATGCCTGGGCGAAAGGACAAGATGGAGTTGACCCCTGTCATAGCCCGACAACCCTTTGAAAAATGGGGCATCGATTTTATTGGGCCTGTCAGTCCTGCAACACAATATTCCCAAGCTCGATACATCATAGTGGCGATCGACTATTTAACGAAATGGGAAAAGGCACGAGCCACGAGGAAGAACGATGCTAGGACCACCGCAAAGTTCTTGTGGGAGCAGGTCATTTCACGGTTTGGCTATCCAATCGAACTTGTAAGCGACCAAGGCACACACTTCATTAATGAAGTGATTGCCCACTTGCTCTCTACCTTCCTAATAATTCATCGAAGGTCCTCTCCCTATTACCCTCAGGCTAATGGCCAAGCCGAATCCACAAATAAAATCCTAGTCAATGTGCTTACAAAAATTGTGTCTACTTCGAGAAGTGACTAGGACAACAAGCTAATGGCGGCCTTGTGGGCCTATCGCACAGCCTATAAAACGGCTGTAGGATAGATGGCCTTTAGGCTGACATACGGAACTGAAGCCATTTTGTCCTTAGAATTCTTCATCCCTAGTTTGAGGCTAGCAGTCCAGGAGCGTTGGGAGGGAAGAGAGGCTTGGACCAACCGCTTAGTGGAGCTCGAGCACTTAACGGAGACCCGACTCCTCGCCACTCACTCTCTGATTTGTGAAAAGGCTCGATGAAAGATATGGTTTGACAAGCATGTCAAGCAGCGAGACTTCGAACAAGGGGACCTTGTTCTGCTGTACTTGGTGAAAGGACATAAACAAAAGATGAAGTTTTGGGGGCTAGGGCCTTTCAGAGTATGCGTGATTGGTAGGACCGGGAATGTCGAGTTGGAGACAATTAACAGTGAAGGAATAGGCTTCCAATGGCTTCTTACTCTCTTGAACATGTCTAGGAAATGGTTTCCTTGCCTGTTTTCCAAACTGACAGGCTTCACATACCTTATGCATTTCTGCAGCCTTGAATTTAGGCAATCCTGCAACAATATTTTGGGCTTGCATTGATTTAAGTCGCTGTACATTAACATAACCAATGCGTTTATGCCATATATTAATATCTGCAACTATACCAGTCCCATGTGCAAACATTGCTGCACTCAATTCAGGCATGTTTGCATCCAATGTAAACATTCTGCCCTTCTTCTTTCCTTTTGCTATCAAGCGACCTTTATTTTTCATATTCTCAACAAAGCATCCATGAGAATTAAATCTGACCTGCAAGTCTTGCTCAACCATTTGACCAATAGAAACCAGATTCTTGGTGATATTCGGGACATGAAATACATCCGACAGGTATTTCTTTTTCCCATCTTGCATAGACAAAGGAATTTTTCCAATCTGCACAATAGGATGTGCAGTATCATCACCAGTCTCCACAAATCCTGGTTTTTCCATTTTCCTTGCATCCTGCATCCATTCTGCATGACCTTCATGTGGTTTGATGCACCTGAGTCAACATACCACACATCATTGCTTTCTTCTGCACTTGTCACAGAATTGGTCATGTGCTGCACCATAAACAAATGCTCATTTCTGTCATCACCCTGTCTACTAGAAGATGCATAATTCCCTTGTTGCAATTTTCCATTCATGATGTCATTCTTCTTTTTATAGTAGTCTTTAGCTATATGACCCATTTTACCACAGTAGTAGCATTTAACATTGTTATTTGCATTTTGGCCTCTTTGCCATCCACCATGACCTCTTTGGCTCCCCCTGCCTCTAGAGTTACCACGTCCTCCTCCATAGGACTGGTTTTCTTGAGTTTGCTGCATATTCTGATTTCTACCACGGTCTCTAGATCGGCCTCCTCTACCTCTGCCTCTACCTCTTCTAGCATTTGAGTAGAAGACAGCTTCTTTTGAAGTTCCTCCTGAAGAAGACGCACCCCCATTTCTCTGCTCCTCAGAAATTATAAGAGCAATCAACTCCTCAAAATCAGGAAATCTTTCACGGACGGAAATGGATGTTCGGAACTATGCATAATCCTTTCCTAGACCATTCAAGGTCACAGAAACTAAATCATCATCTTCCACTGGCGACCCAATGGAAGCAAATGCATCTGCAATCTTCTTCACCTTCATGTCGTAGTCATTGATGCTCATACTTTCTCTTTGCACATTGTGCAACTCTTTCTTGAGCTGCATTTTCTGGCTTGCGTATTTGTGCTATATATTTTTGATAAAGTATCCCATACCTCCTTTGGCGTACTTGCATCTTGAATATGCACAATCATAGAGTCTGAAATGCTGATAGACAGCCAGTACATAACTTTCCTCGCTCTCTCATGCCATGCTTTAAATGTCTGCATTTGCTGTTGATTGGGAACATCAGGAAGAACTGGTTCTTCTTCATTTCCTACAACGAATTCCCAATATCCTTTTCCCATAAGGAAATTCGTCATTCTAAACTTCCATGCTTGGAAGTTGTTCTTGTCAAGCTTTTCAGTGACAATCTGTGAAAGAGAATCAGACGCCATTACAGAACACTGCAAAAAATTCTGTCACTGTAAAGAACACAGCTTCAGCCTCACAAGGGCAAATCTGCAAACCTGACGAAAGTGGTATTTGACCACACAGTCACTTCCTAGTGACGATTTTGCATCAACAAACAACAAGGATGATTCTGTAACTCCCAATGTCTCTGCGCACAGGCATATGATGCAATTTCTACAGTAACTTTTCACCGACATGTAGAACAGTGGTCGTACAGCATAAAACAGGGCCTTTTCCTGAGTGCGTGCAGAAAACTTCCGCCTCCAAAACAAGCCCCAAAATGGCCTTAAATAAAAAAAACAGAGCACTCGCTACACCGCGAGGGGTATCTCAATCTGAGACAATGCACTCTTGCACTTTCCGACTGTGCTACCTGCAGAGACTTGCTCCCAAAATAGAAAAATGAAAGCAACATTGGTCCTCTTACCAGAACACCACGAACTTGGTTTGCTTTCTTAAGCTCCTTACCACGAACAAGGCTCTGATACCATGTCAAGATTGTGGGAGAGAAGGAAGGAGTCTCACTTGTAGCTTTCTTGCTTGCACAATGGGGGAATACACACAAAGGTGGAGGCTAAAAAACAGTTTTCCTCTTCTTAGTTGTGTAAGCCAAAAAAGAACTCAAGTACATAGAAATAGAAGAACCCTATATATGGCTCTCAAACCAAACTCAACTAACTAAGGTGGCATACTAACTGAGCCACGAACTAGAGTAGATAAGGATAGCTGTCATCTAGCTATTATTCATGGGCGGTGTACCAACCGCATCTGTAACTGACAAGTCGATGATATAAATGCACAACGGTCACCCTGGCATATCACGAGTGGAGCTTGATATCTCAACAAGGGAGGGGGGTTATTTAAGGGAAGGAAGGTACATTTTATAAGGTAAGGTCCCATAAATAGAGGGTAGATAAGGGGTATTTTCTTATCTTTCTTGCACGCAGGTGACGTCTCCTTATTACTACTAGTGAACCCCCCATGGTTTCTAAACCACCCTTTAAGAAGATTAGTTTTGCACAACACATTGCCTCAAAACTAGAAACGCTTAGGAAGTTTTTCTAGCCAAAATTGTTTGATTCACCACGACCTTTGGAGGCTTCAATGTGGTGAAAAATGAAATTCTTAGCATTTCCCTCCTCTACACTTATTGGGATAGGCTACATTGCATTGATAATGAATGAGTGCATGAAATCTTATTCACTATCAATAGGTGATACCATTAGTATCGAAGGAAAGAGTTGCCATCATAGCAAAGACCCATCCTAATGGAGCAAGAGTGTGGACATACTGAGAGGTGCCTTATTATTTATGTTTTTCCCATCTTGAGAAGAATTCTAACTTATGAAGTCTTGGCCTTGGAATAGTTCTATGAAGATGTTGTGGGATTTCATCTATGGTTGCAGGCCAAATATGGCCAATAATCCAAATTTCGTAAAAAATAATATATTTAATTAAATAAATATACAAGGCAATGATATTTAGAGAGATTTTGAAGGAAAATGGATTAAGTGAATATTCTATTTTTCTAGTTTATTTTGATAGGTGAGTGATGAAATCCACCATATGCAATTGATATTCAAGCCTACATAAGCTACTACTTGTCAATTCCCACTTCTAGAATTTAGAGAGAAAGGCACAACTATTTTAGAGAAGATAATATTGTTTTTTCCTCATATATTACTAAATGAATGTCACTTTCTACTTATATGCAAGTCCGCAATAGGATAATGCAAAAACCTTAAATTGCTAATATGCGCCACCTATAGATATTGCATAACAGGTATCCAAGTCTTGCCATGGCCTCAACACTCCTCTGAACCACCGTCTTGAAGCAATGAGTCCAACGGACGTGGAAGATGCATTATTCCAAGCGAATCCAATTGTCCAAGAATGTAAATCAGGCAATTGTAGCAAAGATGACTCTCGAGATCAGGGTAAGAGATGCCATACATGTGGAGAGATAGGGCACATTTGTAGGAGATGTCCCTACCGTCAATGCTTCCATTGTAATGAGCTAGGACACATCTAAGAAAACTGCCCTGATCTAAGTCTAGAATACATTGAGCTGCTAAGAAAACGAAGCTACACACGTGTAGTCTATGGATATATAGAGAAATTAGATGAAGATGAAGGCCTAGAACCCACTACACCTTATAAGGAGGACGAAAAATCCTAGAAGCTTAATTAACATGTGCTACAACTTACATTGAGAATAAATCCTACTCTTGTAATAATATGAGTTGCACTACCTGAAACATTAAGAGTAGCGCAACGGATGCATGGTGGGTCCTAATCCATAGGCCCTAAGCCCCACTAGTGCTTGTCTTCCCCAATTTATCTCAAGATGAGGACATCTCGATTTCTCTAAGGGGAGGAGGATGTAATATTCCCATGCAATAAAAGTTAGTTGGTTAGTTTGAAATTTAGTTAGTCAATTAATAAGTTAGTAAGATTACTAACTAAAGACTAACTAAAGTAAAAACTAACTAATGTTAATAGTTAAAAGTTTTTATTTAATAAAAATATATATTAAAAGAAAAACTGAGAGTCATAATCTGATATTTTTCTTAGATTAAAAAGGACCAAAGCCACCTTTCACAGAAGTTACAATGTGAACGAGAGCTAGGAGCCATATTAATCACTAGTATTAATGTGTATAGTTTGGATGGTCAAAAAAAGTATATTTTAGATATTATCCTAAAAAGATAGAACTGGATTGTGATTTAAAAGAAAAGACAAGTTATTTTTAAGTTAGTTTTGGGGATTTTATAAAAAAAGAAAAAGAAAAGTAATTGGCGAAATCGCACGCACTGCGATCGCAGTCTACACAGGTAGTAGACAACACTTCGAATAGAGAAAAGAAGGAGTGAATTGAGAGCTTTCTAATCAAGTGCCTTGGAGTTTTACCCCCCTTTTGGAGCCAATGCAACCATCAGACTTATGATCTGAGCATCAGATCACTGAGTCTTCCAAGAGCCTCTCCACTCTTGTTCTCAGCCTTCTCTCTCCTCTCTAATTCATTATAAAGATGAGGCATGGGGAGGCACGAGGGAGCATAAGGAGACTCGGAGAGGCTACGAGAGAGAGGTAGAGAGAAGGATAACCCTCCAAGAGAGAGAGAGAGAGAGAGAGAGAGAGAGAGAGAGAGAGAGAGAGAGAGAGAGAGAGAGAGAGAGAGAGAGAGAGAGAGAGAGAGAGAGAGAGAGAGAGAGAGAGAGAGAGAGAGAGAGAGAGAGAGAGAGAGAGAGAGAGAGAGAGAGAGAGAGAGAGAGAGAGAGAGAGAGAGAGAAGAGAGAGAGAAGAGTTACCCTGAGAGGCTGCACAATTCCCTCTATCTTGATCCTCGACTTAGCCATCTTCTCTTACCCGCTCCCATCTTGAATCTATTGTGCCTTCTTAATCTCTTGAGTCTACTTGCAGACGATGGCTTCCAAGTGAAGAATGTCACGTGTGGATGGCAATCCTACAACCAGCAACGAAGCTTTGGGCGAAGGCATCACTGCCAATCCTATTGCGGTACCGGTCGTAAGTAATGTATTTTCAAATTGATAGATGCTTGTTTTGATTCTCGCATGAGATACATTAGGCTCTATACTATGATGGACGAGAATAGGTCATGGGAAGGGATAGGCCTCTTCTCACATATTTGAAAGATGGAATTTGTAAAATGCATGTATCAAGGGAAGTTAATTGCACTTAGTTGCATATGGCTTATTCATTGATAGAGCAATCAGTTAGGGGTTATGAATAGCATAATCGTAAAAAGAATGACATTAATAATTGTGCATACAAGTATTAAGAAAATTTTGCATAGAATCGCTCTTTGATCCCAAGGGGGAGAGCAAATATGCGATGGAATTATTATCGCGCCTATTCTTGTATTGTTTGGGAAAAATACAATTAGTTTTGTTGGTTGATTGAACAACACCCTAAATAATTTTCTTTCAATCAATTGATTGTTGCATTGTGATTTGGATAAATATTCCAAGGCTTGTGTTGATGGTGCATGGCAGGGGTCTGTAATGACAAGTTGCTATGGGTATAAAAAAGGAATGTTTTTGTAGAAGATGATATTAGGGCTAATTGGCTTGATTATGCTTGATTCTTAATGGGATTAATTAATGAAGGATATTTGGCATGGGTGGATCATCTCCAAGATCGCATTGTGGATTACCCCAAGAGGGCACTACTCAATTCACGGGCCGAAGGTTGAGTGGTGAAAAGGCCAACCACGGAAAATGTGTCTCACTCCTAGGTCGCTTGGGGTCAGTGGAGCTCTGAACACCCCTTGCCGAGTCGGGAACGGAGTTGTAGACTGTTGAGAGCCCAACGTCTGAAGGCTTTGGAAGATCCTATTCTAGATAAAGGGTGGAAATTTCGGTGCCATGTGATTTGGACTAGGTACTTCTGTTGGACAGAAGGGATACATAATTCTCCTGTATGGACAGGGGACAAAGATTAACTTGAAGATAAGTTAAGGAACTTGTTTGTCAAAAGGATTGCATGTTTTATTTTCGTGTATGTGCTGTAAATTATGTGAACGAACCATGTTTCCTAAAAGGCTTAATTAATGAAGTTGATTTTAGATGTCGCACATAAATGTGGTAGGACCTAATTAGAAAACTAAAGCTATCAAGGGAAGTAGGTGGACGGAATCCCCGACGGACCCGTCCTATGACAGGGTGGTCCCAAAGAATTGGGAGGCTTCTCACAAGGATTTATCGCCATTTGACTTTAGGTATTGTTAAGTTATAACCCGATTCATGCCATTTTAGGGGACCGGGATGGGACTATGCCCTACAAGTAGAGAGGTTGAGCAGCACATCCCTCTCATTTTCCATTCTCTTTGAACCAAGTGCGGTATGGATTTACTTCGGATTGGGTATCTCTACGTAAACTAGGATGTCCAAAACCCTGACACTAGAATGCTGTTAGGAGACCTTGGCCCTAGGAACCCAGCTTTCAGGTTGATCCTAGTGGGTTTGGCCGTGAAAATTTCGTTGCAAGGCAAACTCGGGAAACCCTAGGGGACAAACCCCGGAACATTCCCTGGGAGTTTCGGGTGGTGACGGTTAGATTCGTTTCTCGATGGACCGCTAAAACGTGCTTGGACACGGGCATGTTACAAATCAAATATTGATGGCTAGGTGAGCCTAATAATTCGAATAACTTTCCAATACTAGATAGAGCTATTTAGTTAATGACCCTTTAAATTAGTTAATATTAGGATTTAACATTGTTTTAAGGGGCTAAAGCTTAGATTTCACTTTATGGATAGGGAATTGAGTTACACTCTTTCTTATCTCTCACTCTCTTTGGATCAACTATGGTGTTAACTCTACTCTCACCTCTAACTCATTACAAGGTGATCTCTCTTAGGTGGATGTTAGACTATTGTTAGGGGTGACTTGTCCATAGTTCCCCTATGAAATAGAATTGGGATTATCATGTAAGGAAATTAGGTGGTGTTGTACATGGATACAAACTTCAATTGACTTTTAGATGACTTCTCTAAGCTTGATGGAGGAGAGGCACCTCAGATGCAATATCAAAGCTAGGGTTTTAAATTTTAATCAATGTATATAAGGAATTAATTGATTGACCAAACCTATTTGAATGGATTGTCATAGATCTTTTTGCATTGAATCTATTATATAGTATGTCTACAAGAAATCAAAGATGAGGAAGTAGCACACTTTTTGGAAAAAAATTCCCTTGATGTATCAAGTGGCCTTAGAATTAAATAGCTTTTTGTATCAACAAGCTATATTTGAAATTCTAGATATGATATTTATTCCTCAAAATGTATTGCAACCTCTTCTTAACTCATGTTGTATGAGTATTTTTTGCTAGTGGGTATGTCACACCTAGGGATCTATGGTGGCCACATCTTCCTTCTCTGATGTGCATTGTGGAGGATTTGTTGGGCTGAATGACTAATATTAATCATGATATATCTTTTGTTTGTTAGCTTAATGAATGGATTTTTTCTATTGGTGGAACCGAGCATGTGTTCAAGGTATTGTGGGTCTATGGATAAGTATTACAAGTAGTACCATCTGAAAGAGTTGTTCCAGTGGCAAGAAGGTGTGCTTTTGGAACTAGATATTGGTGTTATCCCTAAGATATGTCACTTATTATGCATATGAGAGATCATTGATACATAAAGAAACATACCCTAAAACTTTTCAATGGAAAAGGATCCATGAGATGGTGTTTTGGCATATCATCGATGATCCCTTTGCATTAATAGAAAGCCTCGTTGTTTATTTTGAAGTTTCTAAATATTGAACCAAGGTTAATGGTTAGGCCATTTTAGTAATTATTAATGAAGCATACTTCATGGAGTGATTTTCATCCCAAACTTCCATGCAAGTTAATTGTTCTTATCAAGCTTCTTGTTGAAAATCTGGTTAAAATTGTCAGACCTTTTGACAAAATAGAAAACCTTGTAAAAAATTGCAATCTACAAGCAAGCTGATACCATGTGAATCATAACTAAACACGTAGCCTTTTTTAGTTGTGACTGCACAATAATAACCATAATTTGCAATCTATATATAGGTGTCTTCTATGTCTGTAACCTAGAAAATACATGAAATTTTATAGATTCCAAATCTATAGAATGTATACATGTGAGCAACCAACATAGCCAAAACTAGAGTATATCCAAAAATTTCTATCGGTACCACTTGTAGGTCAAGAACAGAGACCAGAATGACTTTAGATGCCAAAAATCACAACAGAAAAGCCTAAAAAAACCAATGTGCAGTATATACATTCTCCTTCTTGCTTCTCAAGTTTCATTGCAATCGGAGGCTACAACCTTGCTAGCCTCAAGAGTCTCTTACCGCTATAACCTAAGGCAAATTGAGCAAGCTGGAAGATCTTCTTACTTATTGCTTGATTGCTTACTTTCATGTTCCAATGCCTTTACCTCAGCCTTCAATCAAGCTTTGTGCAGCCACGGGATAGATCTGATACCATGAAAATAGACAAGAGGGGAGAAAGGTGAAGCATCCAATAGTGCGCGTGCACGCGCGCGCGCACACACACACACACACACACACACACACACACACACACACACACACACACACACACACACACACACACACACACAAAAGTAATGGAGACTTGAGAATATAGAGAGATAGGACTAAATTCTTCTTCTCTTTTTTCTTCTTCTTATTCCACACAAAAAAAACTATTTACTACAAACACCATATTGGAGAATATGGGAATTTCCCACAAGTTTGGGACATGCAGTCAAATCTTTGGATTTGTCATAACTTGAACACTATAACTCCAAATAGAGTGTTCTATAGCTCAATAGATTCCATTTTCCAAGCGCTTTCTAATGATAGGTCAGATCATATGGTTTTGAGAAACTTATGAGCATGTTATCCGGGTGCCACCTTTTTAGTATTAAAAAAATGGGAATTGGGAGATTCCCAAACTCACTAATATTGTGTTACATGATAAAATACTAATATGAAAGTACGACAATGTACACACACATGATCACTAAGTGTGAATCCATTAAGGAAAGAAGAGGTGGCACAATGAATGTGCCATAACTAATGATGGATGATGTGGTGTAGCTAAGCTATAGAATCATTGGTGTATCCTCATGTTGGTCACCTAACATGCTAGTGAGTAATATCTTATCACATCACCAAGATGCATAATGGACGCTAGCTCTTGTAGAGCTCAACATCTCAATATCTAGACATCCACCTAAAGTAATTGATAAGACCAATAATATAACTCAAGTCTAGCCTTGTGATAGTCATGTAGATCAGAGTCCCTACTATCCTCCTAAACATTATAGGAACTTCTATCTCATCCCAACCATTAATATCAACTTCACATTTTGCTCCAAAGGCACTGAAAGAGACATACATGTTGTCATACCATACTTGGATAATATATCCAAGCCATACTACATTTAGGATAGCCATATACCATCATCACAACTGATCACCTCAATACTAAGAAAGTACCTTAGCTCACCCAAATCCTTCATCTCAAACTTCTTCTTCAAAAGGTTATTCACTTCAGCATTCCATTGTCATTGTCACCAATAATAATCAAGTCATCCACATAGATGATTATGATGACCAAACTTGCACCTCCCTTTCTCTCATAAAGTGAGTGATTGGCATCGGAAACATAAAATCCAATGTTGACAAGATACTCTTTGCTTTTGTCAAACCATACTCTAGGTTCTTTCTTTAGCACACAGAGTGTCTTCTTTAACCTACACATATATGTGAGATGCTCTAAATCCTCATAACCTACTAGCTACTCCATATACATCTCTTCTTGTAATTCACCATGAAAAAAGGCATTCTTTATGTCCATTTGTTACAAACTGTAACCTTTGGCTATTGCTAAAGTAAATACACATCTAACTGTTGCCATCCTAGCAACTAGACTTAATGTCTCTTCATAATCTATACTATATGTTTGAGCATAGCCTTTTGCAACTAGCCTAGCCTTATAGATGCTAATCGAACCATCTTATTATGCTTAATTTTGTAGGCCCACTTATAGCCAATAGCTTTCTTTCACTTAGACAAAGGGACTACATTCCAAGCCTTATTGGCCTCTAATGTAGCCATCTCCTCATCCATTACTATATCCCAAGGAGCATGACCAACAACATTCTCAAAACATGTGGACTCAATATCCTCAACCATCTTGATATATACCTATGACAAATCAAAGTTGGAAGCCCAAGAGTGTGCACAAGAGGGAGAGAGAGAGCTCAAGTACAAGAAGAAGATCTTGCTTAGTAAGTTGCTCAAAGGTATAACTAGTACACTCTCCTCAACCATGAGTGTGTACTTTAGGCTATTTATATAGCCTCTGGAGAAGTTAGGGTAAGGGTTTCCCCTTGCTCCCCTGTCCTCCAGTCCATTTACACATAGCTACCCTTATCCTCTCCAGTATAAGGAGAGTTCCCATGCTTACTTCTCAACACCCCCCCTCAATGCCAGGTGGCATTGGATAAAGCATGATAGGATGTCCCCCCTTAATCCACAATGAGATGCCTTTATAAATCAAGCTACAAAAGAAGATTATAGGTAGAGAGTGTTACAAGACTCAAAAGTGTCGATCATCTGTGGATTGGGAGGCAAAGTTGGCCTCCAATTCCTTAGGTACTTCAAGAACACTGGGACAATTATTGGTGATATGCCCAGTCTTTTTACATTTATTACACTTCATTTTCTCAGGATATTTCTTCCAGCAATTGCTTACAATATGCACTTTTTAATGACAAAATGAGCACTTCTTTGTAGAAGCTGTATGGACTAACACTTGCTCACGGGAAGTAAATGCTGAAGTCCCTTCATTAAGGTTCCTCTTCTCTTCATCCATGCATGATTGGATGGTACTTGCCAAGGTTGGGTTCGGGATATTAGTAAGGGTAGTAACAAGAGTTGGAAAGACCTTTTTCACAGACTTTAGAAGTATGGAAATGGCATCTTCATCATGAATGGTGCTTGAACAGAGGCCACAACTATGCTATGAGCCCCTTCACATGTGAAATAAACTTGCTTAGATCTTCTCCCTATTTATACTCCAAGCTAAAAAACTCAATCTTTAGAAATATCTTGGAGTTCTTCCTTGTAGCGCCATAGAGCCTTTCAAGCTCATCCCACTTCTCCTTGTTGGTAGTGGAGAGTTGATCAATGTGATGAATTAAAGATTCATCCAAATGAAGCATGATGATGGCGTGAGCTCTTTCATCATCTTCTAAATCAAGGGGATTGGATAGGTCAATAACTTTGGTCCTTTTTATGAAGGGCCAATAGTCTCGTTCCATCATTTTATATTTTATGAGGACTTACCAGGCCAGAAAGTACAAAGTGTGTAGAGGCTTTAGTTAGAGCAACACCTACAAAGTGTGGGCACACCATAAACATGGCAAAACACCATGGTTGTCGCAAAAAAGGCTAAATGTGGGTACCACAAATATGATGGTCATCCAGAGGCTATAACAAGGGCCTCACAAAGTGTACAAAGACTGTAGTACATGGCTACATGAGGAGTTTGCAAGCTTATGATAAGAAGCATTAGGGCTAGGCATTACAAGGCTTTAAAAAAAAGTCTACTAAAAAATTGGGTCAAGGACCTAGCAGGCCCTTGTAGTTTTCATCATTTCTGTTGACATAGATCTTCAATTCATTGTCGGTCTTCTTTTTGGTGTAGTCTAGCTTGCTCTTTTTGATCACGCACTTGTACTTCACTTTGCTCTTTTGGTCTTCAGAGTCTTCATGATTTTTTTGCTTCTTCTTCTTGTTCTTTTTCTCTTTGATCTTTTGGTCCTCTTTTTTCTAGGTCCTCTTTTTCTTGGTCTTCTTTGCTTGCACTAGTCTTCATGTCCATGTCCCCCTCAAGCAAATATATCATTGTCTTTGAGGCAACAGAAATGACTACTTTCTCCAAGATAGTAGGCATGTCTTCAAGTTCTTCAAAATGAATACATTGATGGGACTTGAATGCTCACAATTCCATTTTTCCATGCAAGTAGAGCAAGTACATCTTCTATGTGGTACAAGTGAGTAAAAATGATTGCATTTCTCTTTATGAATGGCATCTTCATGAAAAACTTCATGTTTGTCATTGAAAATCAGCTTCAAATCTAAGATAAATCGGTAGTGAATTGATTCTTGAATGTGCTAACAAGCACAAGTGATGGGGCAGTGTCAATTCCACTATGTAGTATCAAAAGATACTATGGTTTTGAAGATGATGATTCTTGTTGCTTGGTGTTTGATGTTACCCCTTCAGCTTGAAACCCCTCCTTGATGGTAAATCAATTAAATATTTTCTAGAAGACTGAGCAGATCTTGAATGGTAGGAACTCTACTTGACTGAAAAAAGTGAGAAATTGAAGAGCTTGAGACTTGTAGTAGCAATGATGTTGTCCCGTTGAGCTTTGATTTCTCCAAATCTTCCAAAGCTTGATGATTGGTTGATGAAATATTTTCTAAACACTAAGTGATTACTCAATTCAGGTGGTAGGAGCTTGAGTGTGCCAAGAGGAGTGAGAAAATGAAGAAAATTAAAGCTTTAGTGAAGTGTAGCTATGGCTTCCTAGATTAGGGTTTTGACCCATGCCTGGTTTTTCACCGATTGTAGGAGCTACAGTGGATCATTTTGAAAACTTTTTTTATGAAAATAAAGCTCTCTTTATGCTCTATAAAATCCATATGCTAATCATCCAGGTTACTGCTAATTCACGACACATAGAGCTAGAGAACGTGAACATGCACAATTTTGACAATGATCACAAATTTTCGTAATGTCAGGCTAGTTGAGCAGTAATGTCCGGATTTAAGGCTACAAGAGGGAGTGCTTTGAGGCTAGAAATATATCCTTAGAAGGAGTCTTGTAAAGATATTGCCTCTAGCGAGAGATCCAAGTACTCCATGAAGGGTATATCCTACAAACCACAGACTGAGGTTATGGCAGCAACAACTGATATAAGTGACAATGTTGAGCTCCAGATAGCCAAATATCATGGATTATGTGATAAGGGAAGCCTTGGGAGTCAAGAAATAAATTTTCAGAAGGGAGCTTGGGGAGATATGCCATGTAGAGAAAGTTATAGAAGCTTGAAGGAAGATAGGTGCACACCTGGCTATGGCTGCCAAGCAAGTGGAGATGAGTTTAGGGATAAGCTCATTGAGTTGACTTGAGGTTAAGAGGGATTGAGAGAGTAGAGAAGGGAGTCATGCCATGCTCGACTGAGCTCTGATACCGTATCATAGGATCTAGAGCATGGCAGATGCTATGGCGGAAGGAAGATGAAGACCAAACTCATGATGACATAGACAAGTAGAGACAAACTGTTACACAAGTGAATTAGGTTCCGAGATGAGAGAATGGACTCATAAACACAATCTTGTGTAGGAATGACAAAGTCAAGACACTTAACTAAAAGTACAAAGCATCATGACATTGTGTTCATTCCATATAAAAAGTGGTAGTGAAGTACAATGCTTTATAGTTGTTGGATGGTAGTAGTTTTCCCTTTCTGTGCATATGGGATTCAGCCTGCCTACATGTCCTAAGCCCACAACTGCCTCATACAAAGAGGCCACAGTCGGTGTGATTGTAAATATCTCAACAACTCTTCCTCTAGAACCCCCCTACCTCTAAAGTTTCCATACCCTCCTGAAACTTGTATTTCACTAGATTGTTGATTTGACATGTTTTGAAAGTTATCACCAGCACATCCCATGCCATGGCCGCTTAAAAAGGATCTCTCACATCCTCTTCTTGAACTTGAGTAAAATTCTTAGAAATATTCACTTCGTTCAAAGGATTTATCCTACATCTTGATATTTTCAATGATCATGAGAGAGACCAGCCCATCAAAAATTAGAAACAGCTTCCATACATACACAGAAGTGACAAAACGTTTCTAGGCCTTCTCTTTATAGACGCGACCTATAGTAGATGAAATAAAATCATCATCATCAGGCATTGCATTGATAGTTGTTAAGGCATTTTCAATGCTTCTTACTTTCAAAACCTACTCATTTATAGACATATTCCATTTCCTCAAAGTATTCAAAACTTCCTTGTCTTTCGTGTCTTTGTGTTTATTGAAAACATATTCTCAAATATTATCAAAACTTTATATGAGGTTTCTTAATTTCGGATATGCTCCAACGTAGTGTTATTAATGACTATAGATAGCCACTATATTACCTTTTTGTCATTTGTATTACATTCTTTCCATGTCTTTAATTCTTCTACAGTCACATGATTACTTAGCTCTATCTCCTTTTCTTCACTTAAAACAAATGCATAGAGGAATTTTCCAATAAGAAAGTTTGTTTCATGATGGATAGTTGTTCTTGTTTAACTTCTCAATGATGGGATTTCCACTATTTTTTGTCGTTATCATAAAATTGATATAAAACAACAAGCAAGACTTTTGTAACCTTTCACAATAAGTACACAACAAGTACCAAGAAATCTTTTTCATTGAATGTTCAATAATATATGTAATATGTAACTTGTTAACATATAAAACTTGTGTTGTCTCTCTAGAAAACATTCTAGATCTTATAGATTTGAAATCTATAATATATGAACCCACTTTTAATTGACGCAACCAAAATTGTAGTACATGCTGAAACCGTTGTCTGCAACCTTGAGGGTCTAAAAACGGGCCTATAAGGACCTCAAATGGCCAAAAAAGTACTAGAAAACCCTAAAGGACATATCTATAGAATATATAGTACTTTTCTTGCATACCAAATCTCATAGCAATATGAGATTTGTGCTCGTGCTTCTGTTATCTTCATTGGCATTATCCAAGAGAAAGAGTAAAAGAATGGACGAGTCTCTTACATGTTGCTTTCTTGCTCAAATCTTTGCTTCTTCTCCTTCACTTCAGCATTCACCTGTTGAGATATTTGCAATCACACCTACTTCAATCCCTTTGTAAGGAGCAGTGAGGGCTCAGGACCAAAATCCCATATGCACAATAGGAGAAGTGCTACCATTCAATTCCTATAAAGCATTGTACTTGCACTCTTCTCTAATGCAATGATAGTACTCTTTTCTTTACAGTAAAGTGTCTTGTCACTGTCAATATACAAGATTGTGTTTATGAGTCCAAGTCTCAATCTTGGAACTTGTGTGACAATTTGTCTTTGTCAAGGTCAATGTCTTCATGAGTCTCTTCTTCCTCTTTCAACCTCCATAGCTTTAGCATCTGCCATGCTCTAGATCTCGCGTATTTTAACATGGTATCAGAGGGTAGTTGAGCATGGCTTAGCTCATTTTAGTAGCTCTTCACCTTTGGTCCATCTCTACTCAGCTCAGTTTGAGTCTATGAACTCACTTCCCATCTCCACCTTCAAGCTTGCCTTCATGGCTACCATAGCCAGTTGTACCATGTCAGCTTGAAGCTCTTGTATCTCACTCCACGGGCCAAATATTCTATTTTGTGGCCTCCATAGCCAGGCAATACCTAGGCATCTTGGAGCTTATGGATCTCACACTACATGCCACCATTCATCATGATGTATTACAGGAAAATCTTCCTCAACATCAAGCACCTCTCTGTGCACATCATGGTGCAACATTAGTAATTCTATGCTTCAGCATTGCTAAAGATTCATCTTGTTGTCAAAATCTGTGCCTATGCTGATCGAAGGCCTGTGCTGATCGAAATACGAAATAATAAAAAATACACAGTAATGGCATTTTTACAAAGAAAATGGTTCTTTTTTCATATTTGATAGGGTTAACAATGTTCTTATGGGCTGGAAATTGATGGACATGTTGTTTGCTGCTGGTTTTAGTCTTTCATAGTAAAAAACTCAGAAAACATGCACTTAAAGTGTGAGAAATAAATGGGAAAAACTCGAAAAGCATGGTTTTTAGAGGAAAAATGGGGTTTTTGGGCTTGAAATAAAAAAATCATGAAACAACACACAATTAAAATCTACATGTTTACTATCCAAGGAATCAAGAGTCATAGCTATGAAATAATGCTAATATTCTTCCATTTTTATTGATAATAAATAAGGAAAAATGTGGAAAAATACTTTTTAAAAAGGGAAAATTATAGGGAACGGACGAGGAAAATTATGAAAAATTATGGATGTGTCTATGAGTTTATAATGAGGATAAAGCATGAGGGTTTGCCTCTGGTTATCCCCATTATATGTTTTTGTGAGTATTTACTGCTTATTTCGTGTGAAATACACATGAAATCACCCCTTTACCTATGCAACGAGGCAAAACCTTAAATGGTAGGGGAGGAGGGAAGTTCTGAGTGCTGAAATATAATACAAAATCTGATGTATTTGCTGCATTATTCATATAGGATGACGTTAAGTTAAATAAAGGAAAGTACATCACGAGTGTAAGGCTCGGTGTCTTCTCTCATCGCAGCAATTATGCATTAGTGTATGAAAACATGAAAATAATGGATTTACACAATGCACGAGGCTATTTTTCAATTGTTTGAGCACCTAATCATATACACATTTGCATCAAGCATCATTAAATGGTATCAATTACAAGCTCCTGGATGCATAGCACTTGGTTTCTTTAGGACTTGACCCAAGTAGAGAGAGTGAGCAACCCGGTTGTAGGTCTAGACGGTGGGTCCAAGGGGATGGATAAGTGAGGATAAGTGCATTCCTAGAATGATAAATATATTGACACTAAGAGGGGAGTTTGTTTTGAATGTGTCTATATGTGGAAGCAGCGCATCGAGGGGCCAATCCCCAAGATGTAGGAGAGCTGCAGTAGGGCCACGGCAATTAGCCGACGGGGTGCCCTATATCTACGATATGTGGCATTTATTGCCGATATATGTATAATCTCCCTCTGAGGAGATGGGAAAGGGAACCTTCGTTGGATTACAGTCTATAAACATGCAGTGATTAGTGTTTAGGATTGTGTATCCCTCGACAGACGCTCCTGGTGGTGGGGTTGTTTGTTGAGGGCATGAGGTCCGACTAGTGCCTTGGACCATTTTAGGTTCCATTAGTGGTGCATTTTTTGCGAGCCGCCAATAAGTGGTGGTTCTTGAATCTAGGGTTTCTAGGGACCAAATAGTTGGTTTATGTCCTCTAACAAGGACCGTCCAACTGAAATACAAAAAACAAAACGTGCTGAGAGGGCTAGATGGTGGTTGGAGATTGTAAGTCATTATTATCCTCAAAGGACCAGCCCATTGTGCATAAGTGGTAGTGGTTCTAGTAGCCTAAGTGTTACTGTAGCTCTTCGAGTGCAAGTGGAAGTCTTAGTACTTCCCTACTTCCAGTTAATCAACCCACAACAAGTGGGGGTGTAGTTTTACCTACACCAAAAACTCCTGTTGTCAACCTAGTTATAGCCATGGCACAACCGGATTTGCCAACATTAGGAGCATCATTGCCCATTTTCCATGGGTTAGTAGAAGATGGAGAACTCCACATTAAGGAGTTTCAAACACTCATGTTCAATTATCGAATCCAAGACGAAGGACACCTAATGATGTTCTTCAACATGACGTTAAAAGGAAGAGCGGCAGTATGGTACCACGGTCTCGAATCCGGAACCATAACTAGCAATGCCCAATTCTTTACGGATTTTCGTAGAGAGCTTGCCCCTGAGAAGGGTGGACAATATTGGTTGCGTGTCTTGAATGTAACACGCCAAGAGCCAAATGAGAATGTCCAGGCCTATGCTAAGAAATTAAAGAAAGTTCTTCATAAACTAAATACTTATATCCCCATTCCAGCGGCTGCCCAGTTACAATATTTCCTACATGGATTGGATTTTAATATCCAAGTGCACCTGAGTAGTGTTGCTTTGGCCGACATTGACATTGCTATTACCAAAGAAGAAGGAGTAGAGTCACGCTTGCAAGCAGCTTATGTAGCAAGGATAAATTGGAATGGTAATAACTTGGCCTTGACTAATGGGAGTCAAGGGATCCCATGTCACACACAAATGGGAGGGGAGGTATCATGCCGAATTTGCCTATGTTACCAACTCCTCCTAGCATAACTATGCCCATGGCTAGTCAGGGGGCCTCACTAAATAATGGGGGCCAAACAATGAATCCTAATGTTGTCCTAGTAGGTCAACGGCCAATCCCTAATCCAGTGGTTAGGCCCATGGGACAACAAACTGACAATCGTGGCTATGAGTCGAGTGTCTCTAATTTCCTTGGTGAAGTTAAGGACATGATGAAGCACTACATCGATATGATCTTTGAACAGTATCAACAAATAGTTGTGGATATCAATTTCCTTAAGAAGCAACAGAATTTGATAATGAGTCGAAGCCCTAAAGAGGGTGGCCCCTCAAGATTTAGCTGTAAGTGGTGTGGTGGCCAACATTTCCCTAGGAATTGCCCAAATGTCAAATGTGATATTTGCGGAAAGTCTGGCCACTTAGCTACTACCTGTTGGAGTAAGATCAGTTCTCTCCAACAAGGAAGTAAACAACTTGGTCCAGTTAATCATTGCAGACAAGGGAATAATCTCCAGCAAGATGAGGGACCAAGACAAATACTGCAACGAGGAAAGGCTGTTGTAGAGGAGTTGTCTCATGGCAGTGGAGTCAGCCTTATTGAGGCTGTACATGTCAATGATGCTGAAACTTCTAATCTACGAGCCATAACAAGAGGGCAAAAGATTAAAGAGGGTGATAAAGAAACTGTAAAACCTATCGAGGGAAACCCTAAGCAAGATGCTGGGGAAAAGTGAGTCCTGAATTCGGATATGGAAGGTGGACCTCTAAGGCCTGTTGGCGGTAAAGTGGATCCCGACAAGGATAGAGAGGTGCCAAGAAAGAAGACAAAATTCAAAAAAGAGGCACTAAAGCTGGCGGTCCAACGACCAAAGGAAAGAATGGTTTGGCACGAGAAGAGAACTTTGGCTAATTACCATGACTTTGACCTAGCAAGTTCTCTTTGCAAAGTCAAACCAGATGTGAATCTCTTGTAATTGATTAAACTTTCTCCAAGAGTACGCAAAGAATTCAAGAAAATCCTGCATATTGGGTATATAGTAGAACCTTTGGGCATAGCTAGAATGGGAGAAGATTGGTTTGATCATGTTGAAAAACATTGCCCTAGGGTTCTAGTGTATGTGGATGGAATATTAGTGGAGCATGCTATCGTGGACACTGGATCCTCCATCAATATCATAAGTTCAGACTTGATGGAGTGGCAAGGTCTCGAAATTCAAAAAGATAGCTCTACACTTCTTAGGATGATGGATGATAGTCTAAGACAACCGGAAGGTTGTATTACTAAAGTCCACGTTACTGTTGCAAGTGTGGAATGCTATGTGGACTTTAGGGTGATAAGGTTTGTAGGATGTCCTAGCTATTGAGTTTTGCTAGGAAGGCCTTGGATTATATAAACAGACTGTCAAGTCGATATACCTGCTGGTTGAGTGATTCTAGGTTGAGGTGCTTATCGTGTAATAGTGGATGCTTACCCTGAGTCTCCTCATAGTGAGAGAGCTCCTTTATCCCCCACTGAACTAGAAATAGTAGATGATACATCTAATAGTGAGATGTCATCGAGCGATGGATCTAAGGAAGGGTCCACTACAGAGGATATTTATCAGATAACCTTGAATGAGCCGATAGAGCCCCATGATCAAATAAGAGATGCGGATGTTATTGAGCTGAGTACGACTAATGATTCGCGGCCAATCAAATTGGGTTCTATGCTCAGTTCAAAAGAGCGAGAGGACTATGTGTCCCTAATTCAGGAGTTTTGCGACATCTTTGCTTGGAGCTATGATGAACTTAGGGGTATTCCTCCCAGTCTAGTTGTGCATACTATTCCTATAAAGGAAGGTACCCACCCTGTATGTCAGAAAGTAAGGCGTATGTCTTTTGAATTAAGAGATGGGTTGTTCGAGGAACTACAGAAGTTGCAGAAAGCGGGTTTGATATTCTGTGTTCAGCATACTGAATGGTGCTCACTAGTTGTGATTAGGAAGAAGAATAATAATCAGATCCAGCTTTGCGTAGATTTTAGAGAGTTGAATAAGCAGATTGTTAAAGATTACTACTCGTTGCCATTTATTGACCAAATTTTGGATCAACTAGCGGGTAGGGAAATCTATTTGTTTATGGATTGCTTTGCAGGGTATAACCAAATGGCGATTGTTGAGCAAGACAAGCTAAAATGACGTTTATTACTGCCTTCGGTACTTTTGCGTACCATGTGATGGCATTTGGGTTATGTAATGCACTAGGTTTGTGGCAGAGAACAGACGACAAAACCTTTGGTGATATTCTCCCCGAGGAATTGAAAGTATTCATTGACGATCTGGGGGCAGCCACCGTAAGGAATAGATAATTAATTATCTTACAGAAGTTTTTTGAGCGTTGCAGATAATTCTGCATAGCTCTTAACCCACGGAAGTGCTTCTTCGGAGTCCCTTATGGGCTGTTGTTAGGCCATGTGGTTAGTTCCGTAGGAATTGTGACTAATATTGAAAAGATCAAGGTCTTAGTTGCCATGAGTCCACCGTGTACTTCAAAGGAAGTGCATAGCTTTCTGTCATCAGTAGGGTATTATCGGAGGTTTATCAATGCCTTGGCAAAAAGAATGTTGCCACTGACAAACCTATTGTCCTTTAATTGTCAGTTTTCATGGAGTGATTCTTGCAAAGTATCTTTTGACGATGTAAAGAAGGAGCTTGCCAAAGCATCTGTTTTTAAAGCACCTAAAAGGGGTGAAATGTTCTATATATTTTTAGCAGCAACTATGTATAGTATCAGCTGCTATTTGGCCCAAACTATGTATAGTATCAGCTGCTGTTTGGCCCAAATTTGGGAGGAAAAGTGGTACCACCCGATAGCTTTTGCTAGTCAGAAGTTGGGCATATCGGAAATTAACTAAACCTATATGGAGAAGTTGTGCCTTGCGATGGTATTTGCAACCAAGAAGTTCAGGCACTACATTCTTTATGATAGGGTGGTTTTTTATACGAAGGCAGAAGGGCTTTGATTGTTGTTGAATAAGTTACAGTCGCCTGATCGTTTAGCAAAGTGATTAATCACTTTGCAAGAGTTTGATTACGAGATTAAGAGCAAGTCGCCAAAGCTTCAGGACATTGTCGAGTGTCTTCTGGATTTCGGAGAGCCAAAAGAGGTCGTGGGGCTGAAGAAAGTGACATGGAAACATTGTTTAAGATTGATACGACATATATTCCCTCCTACTATGCTGCTATAACGCACTATCTTTCTACAGGAGAGACTAGAGCTACTCTATCAAAACCTGAGAAGAGGAAGATTAAACAGCAGGCATTGAAATTTTCTTTGATCGCAGGGACATTATATCGGCAAGATATTGATGATATCTATTCGCCGATGTGTGATGCCTGATGAGGTTCCCTTTATTTTGGAAGAATGCCATGACTCCGCTTGTGGAGGGCATTTTGCTGGGCAGTTGACGGCACAGAAGGCTTTATGAGATGTTTATTGGTGGTAGTCCATCTTCTAGGATTCATCTGACTATGTTAAGAGATGTGATACATGTCAAAGACATGACACTCAAGAGAATAGGAAGTGTCCACTTATGCCTATTATGGCTATCCTTCCATTTGAGAAGTGGGGCATCAATTTTGTGGGACCTATTACCCTATCGTTTACTACTCAGAAAAGATACATTATAGTAAGCAACTGATTACTTTACAAAGTGGTCAGAATCACGGGCGACGAGGCATGACAATGCAAAAGAGACTGCTAGTTTCCTACTTGAGCAGATCATTTGCCGTTTTGGTCCCCCAAAGGAAATAGTATCAGACCATGGAACTCACTTTTTGAATAAGGTAATTAGAAGCCTGACTGAAGCATGGAGCATTAAGCATAACAAGACGACCCCCTATAATCCGCAAGCGAATGGACAGGTTGAAAGTACCAATAAGCAGCTTGTGGGTATTCTATCCAAGATAGTCTCTAAAAAGAAACGGGACTGGGATATAAAATTATATGTGGCGGTTTGGACGTATAATATGACGTTTAAACGAGCCACTCGCCACACCCCATTCAAATTAGTTTACGGGGAGGAGTGTGTCTTGCCCTTAGAAATTGAGTTGCCGACCATAAGATTTGCAATCAATCATTCTTTGGGTGATGAACATGCCTTATTTGAGCAGTTTACAACTATAGCCCACTTGGACGAGCTCGAATTGCAGAGTTCATTGCACCAGGAGGTAGCTAAACGTCAAATGAAGCTGTTGCATGATCTAAAGGCGAAGAAGTATACCTTTAAAAAATGGCAATTAGTTCTGTATTATGATGCGCGCAGAGAGTTATTTCCAGAAAAGCTGGAACCTCGATGGGATGGCCCTTACAAGATAGTTTGGATAGGTAAAAATAAGTCTACGGTTTTATTAGCTGATCTATAAGGAGTGGAATTTAAGAATAAGGTTAATCTTAATAAGATTAAACCTTATTATTTCTAAATATGCTAACGTGCTAAATGCATTGCAGGTCCATGCTGGGGCTGATTTGAGACCTGCAGGAGCGCTTAAACTGGTCGATGGGGTGGTTAATCCCTTATTTGGAGCACCCATATCTAGAGCAAAGATATCATCAGGGGAGGCTTATCTAGTGGAGCAAGGGATATAAAGTGGTTGAGCAAGAAGACAGTACCTTTGTGTGGGAGATTAAAGTTTTATGCCATCACTGTTTACAAATCTTGACAAGCATCCCTATTGAGTTTAATGAAGAAGGTGGGATGGAGCTATCAGTTCACCCTCTAAATATGTTGAATTTTGATTATCATAATTATGAATAGGGGAGTTCCTAATGGCTGGCTGTGTAAACCCATTGTGAACATACACGTTATACTTTGATGGAGCGTCTAGGGGGCCTAATAGAAAAGGGAGTGTTGGAGTAGTTCTCCGAGATCCTCAACATAGAGTTACAATGAAATTAGTTGCTTATCTCAGGGTGGGATTCACCAACGACAGGAAGTTGTATGTGGCAATATGGGCGTACAATACCACGTTCAAGCGAGCTACCGGCCATACTCCATTCAAATTAGTTTATGGGGAAGAGTGTGTGTTACCCCTCAAAATCAAATTGCCAACCATACGATTTGCAATTAACCATTCTTTGGGAGATAAGGATTCCCTTTTTGAACGTTTCATGACCATAGCCCATCTGGATGAGCTGAAATTGCAGAGCTTATTACACCAGGAGGTAGCTAAACGTCGGATGAGTATAAAGCCCTGGTTATGGGATTGAATATTGCCAAGAAAGCTGGCATTAGGCGTTTGTTAGTAAAAGGGGATTTCCAAGCTGATCTTAAATCAACTTAATGGGACATATACTGTTCGGAATCCTATCCTTCGTATGTATCATCAAAATGCTATAACCCTACTTGATGAATTTGAGAGCATATCTCTTCAGCTCATTCCACATTATTGGAATCAATTTGTGGATTCACTAGCCAATTTTGCTTATGAGAAGGACCTCTTTTTCAATTGTGGTCCTAGTCCAGATGTTGTGATTGAGAATGAGACGGGACCTGTTGCTTGTGGGGAATGTTATCAGACCACGCGTTATATGGCAGGCGATGGTTGATATGGGTAATGAGAAGAGTATCCAAGACCCATCTACCACTATTATCTTGGACCCATAGGTTGATTCGATGACATCTTATGCGTGCGCCTCTTGTTGTATATGCAGGAGGTATGGGTCATAACTTGATGCATTTAGTTTAGGGTTGAGCGCCCTGTCTTTCCCCTTGGAGTGGAGCGTGTGTTTCTATATCTACCTTCTTCCAAGGAGGGATCTATATGAGCAAGTTTGCTTGATTCCTTTAGGCCAAGAGGGCCAGTTGTTTTCAGGTTTTAATTCTCTATTTCCTTAGGCCAGGAGAGGGCCAACTGCTTTAAAGTTGGTAATGTTTGCTTTCTTTAGGCCAAGAGGGCCATTCATCTGTTTGGTGCGGGTACAATTAATGGTTTTTTGTTGTAGTGATTGCAGCATATAGGTTAACAAAGTTGCTGGAGGGAGTCTTTGCTGCTGCGAAGGAGTTTCTTGTGCCCATTCCAGGTGGTTTCATCCCCTTTCTGAGTCTTTTTCCTTGAGCAATTAATGATATATGTACATGTAAGGGTTACTTTCTTTTGTTTGGTGGTGACCAACAATCGAGGCATGAAGTCCCAGGATTAGTCTCTGTATGTCTGGGGGAGGTCTGAGTAGTCATTGCCTCCTGCAAGGCATTGTCAGGCATTGTAAGACATGTTTTAGATGGGAATTCTAGTGACCCTGTTCTGCTGACCTACTAGGCGGCCATTCTAGAAGTTCTTGTTAGTTGTGAGGTAGTTAGAGAAGCCTACTAAAATAATGATAGAAAGAGACAAAACCCTAAATATCTGAAAGACAATATATGAACATATAAAGGTGTGTAAAAATGGGTTCTAACCCCTATAAAAATAGAAATGGAAAGAAAGAAAAATCTTTGAGCAGCTGTTCATTGCCTTGCGAAGGCTTGGTAGGTTCTTGGGGATGAGACAAGACCCGGGGCCGATGCCTTGTCTTCCAAGGGGTGGCTTCTAGCTAAAAAAATAAGAATAAAAGAAGGTTGAAGCAAAAATAAAAGTGAGTGTTAGAAAAGGATTATGTGTCGCCTTGTGCGGGCTTGGTAGGTTCTTGGGTACCGAGATAGGACATAAGGCCGATGCCTTGCTTTCCTTGGGTCACTGCGCTCAGCTCCCTCCTTTTTACACGCCCGAGTATGGAAAATAAGAGGCTAAAGACCCAATGTGCTAAAAGACAATATTTGTTGATCAGGCTATAGGAGTCCTCACCTAATAGGAGCTCCTAGTTGAGTTGTCCTTAGTTAGGTAGGTAGTTCAGGACACCACTGAGAATGACCTCTTTGATTGTTCTTGTTAGCTTGGTTGTATTGGAGTAGTTGGTTGGTGACTAGCTTTTACTTTCTGTTAGATTATGCTAGGCCTACTCCTCGTGGATTTCATGCCTTGGTTTTGACAAGGGGTAGGGTGAGAGCTGTGATGTGTTTTGTTGTGTATCTATTTTGTATCAACTTGATGCTTTGTGATTGTATTTATGTGCAGATTTGTTTGTGGGATTTGACGGGCTGAGTCACTCTATCCCGTGATCACCAATGACAGATGATTTTTTTATGCCGAGAAGTGCTTAAAAATAGCCAAAAATTTCGAATTTCAGGGGAAAAATAGACTTCATCGAAGGTGGTGGTGGCAATTAGTATGATTTTAAGCGGCAATGCCCGGAAAAGGCTTAAAAGACCCACTTGACGACAATTGATGAATTTTCATAATTATTTGGCGTGTCAGACAGGACCTTGCTAGATGCCAATGGAGGACTTCAAGATGGATGCCCAAGATTTTTCGGACTGCAATTTGGACACCGGACGCGGAAGAGGGAGTGCCCAGGAGGCCAAGGATCAAAGGCAAGTGGGAAGGGACTTAATAAGTTCAAAAGACATGACTTTTGGGGGCTCCCTTTAGGGAGCCCAACCAAAAAACGATTTTGAGGGGGGGAAGGAGAGGGCACCGTTTTTTTCGGGTGATTAGGAAGAAGGCGCCATCATCCCAATCATTGAGGGAGGCTATGGGGGCTGTAAGCAACCCCCCCAACAGACTAGATGCCTGAGATGCACTTAATCTTCACTCCCCATCGCTCTAGACCACGCGTCAAATGGCTGCCCGATTGTGGAGATCAGATTTCAGTATTTCTCTCTCCTCCCTCTCTCTCCAAACCAAAGGTGGACTAAAGATGGCAGTGTGAAGGTAGGCTAAGCATCAAATGGGGCCTCATTTGCAAACCTGCAACAAGTTTCAAAACCCGAAATAATAAAAAATACAAGGTAATGGCATTTTTACAAAGAAAATGGCTCTTTTTCTGCATTTGATGGGGTTAACAATGTTCTTATGGGTTGGAAATTTATGGACGAACACTATAACTCCAAATTGAGCGCTCTATAGCTCAATAGATTCCCATTTTCAAACACTTTACAATGATAGGTCACATCATATGGTTTTGAGAAACTTATGGGCATGTTATCCGTGTGCCACCTTTTTAGTATTTAAAGAATGAAAAGTGGGAGATTCCCAAACTCACTAATATTGTGTTTAAAACAACAAGCAAGACTTTTGTAACCTTTCACAATAAGTACACAACAAGTACCAAGAAATCTTTTTCATTGAATGTTCAATAATATATGTAATATGTAACTTGTTAACAAATAAAACTTGTATTGTCTCTTTGGAAAACATTCTAGATCTTATAGATTCGAAATCTGTAACATATGAACCCACTTTTAATTGATGCAACCAAAATCGTAATACATGTTGAAACTGTTGTCTGCAACCTTGAGGGTCTAAAAACGGGCCTGTAAGGACCTCAAATGGCCAAAAAGTACTAGAAAACCCTAAAGGACATATCTATAGAATATAAAGTACTTTTTTTCGCATGCCAAATCTCATAGCAATATGAGATTTGTGCTACATCGTGCTTCTGTTATCTTCATAGGCATTATCCAAGAGAAAGAGTAAAACAATGGAAGAGTCTCTTACATGTTGCTTTCTTGCTCAAATCTTTGCTTCTTCTCCTTCACTTCAGCATTCACCTGTTGAGATATTTGCAATCACACCTACTTCAATCCCTTTGTAAGGAGTAGTGATGGTTTAGGACCAAAATCCCATATGCACAATAGGAGAAGTGCTACCATTCAATTCCTATAAAGCATTGTACTTGCACTCTTCTCTAATGCAATGATAGTACTATTTTCTTTACAGTAAAGTGTCTTGTCACTGTCAATATACAAGATTGTGTTTATGAGTCCAAGTCTCAATCTTGGAACCTAATTCACTTGCGTGACAATTTTTCTTTGTCAAGGTCAATGTCTTCATGAGTCTCTTCTTCCTCTTTCAACCTCCATAGATTTAGCATCTGCCATGCTCTAGATCCCGCATATTTTAACACGGTATCAGAGGGTAGATGAGCATGGCTTAGCTCATTTTAGTAGCTCTTTATCTTTGATCAATCTCTACTCAGCTCAATCTAAGTCTACGAACTCACTTTCCATCTCCACCTTCAAGCTTGCCTTCATGGCTGCCATAGCCAGTTGTACCCTGTTAGCTTGAAGCTCTTGTATCTCACTCCATGGGCCAAATATTCTATTTTGTGGCCTCCATAGCTAGGCAATACCTAGGCATCTTGAAGCTTATGGATCTCACACTACATGCCACCATTCATCATGATGTATTATAGGGAAATCTTCCTCAACATCTTCTCTGTGGCACAGTATGCTACGACATTAGTCATTCTATGCTTCAGCATTGCTAAAGATTCGTCATGCTGTCAAAATCTGCGCCTATGCTGATCGAAGGCCTTGATGTCAAGATTGTGGGAGAGAAGGAAGGAGTCTCACTTGTAGCTTTCTTGCTTGCACAATGGAGGAATACACACAAGGGTGGAGGCTGAAAACAGTTTTCCTCTTCTTAGTTGTGTAAGCCAAAAGAACTCTCTTACAAAGAAATAGAAGAACCCTATATATGGGTCTCAAACCAAACTCAACTAACTAAGGTGGCATACTAACTGAGCCACGAACTAGAGTAGATAAGGATAGCTATCATGTAGCTATTATTCATGGGCGGTGTACAAACCGCATCTGCAACTGACACATCGGTGACATAAATGCACAACGGTCACCCTGGCATATCACGAGTGGAGCTCGATATCTCAACACTCCCCCTCGAGCTCAATCCCAATTCTTGCACACCAAGCAGGTCTCTGAACTTGCGCAGCTTCTCTGCGCCGAATGCCTTCGTGAATATGTCAGCTACCTGATCCTCTGTGCTGACATAAACTAGATCAATAAGACCTAGTAAAACCCTCTCTCGCACATAGTGATAATGCACTTCAATGTGCTTTGTTCTAGCATGATAGACTGGGTTATTTGCCAAGTGTATACTACTCATGTTGTCACAATAAATGACAATTGGCTCATCTGTAGGCTCATGCATATCATAAAGTAGCTTATGCAACCAAGCTACCTCACATGCAGCCATTGCTGCACCCCTATACTCGGCCTCTGTGCTCGACAAGGCAACTGTAGGCTGTTTCTTGCTGCTCCAAGTGACTGCAGCACTCCCAAAAGAGAACACATATCCACTGGTAGATCGTCTATCAGAAATGCTACCAGCCCAATCAGCATCAGTGTATCCATGCAACTGTATCTGAACCCTAGTCTCATAAAATAGTCCATACTGCAATGTGGACTTCACATACCTGAGTATGCGTCTAGCCACATCCAAATGCGATTTCCTTGGAGCCTGCATAAACTGACTTACCAATCCAACAACATAGCTCAAATCTGGCCTGGTAATAGTCATATAAATCAAACTTCCTACTATGCGTCTGTACATAGTAGGGTCTTCCAGAAGCTCACCTGCATCTGCGCTCAGCTTCACATTCTGCTCCAAAGGAACTTAAATAGGCTTACAGCCTGTCATCCCATATTTGGACAGCATGTCCAATCCATACTGCCTCTGCAAGAGCTGTATCCCACTTAGTGATCTAATCACCTCAATGCCCAAGAAATAACACAGCTCTCCCAAATCCTTCATCTCAAACTTCTGCTTCAATAGCATTTTCACATGAAGGATATCTTCATCACTGTCACCTGTCATAATCAAATCATCAACATAAATGACAAGTAGCATAATACCTTTCTCTGTTTTTCTCACATAAAGTGAGAAATCTGCCTTGGAAATCTGAAAGCCAATAGTGACAAGATACTGTCCTATCTTGTCAGACCATGCTCTAGGTGCTTGCTTCAAGCCATACAAGGCTTTCTTCAATCTGCAAACAAACTCAGGATGAACATCATGCACATAACCTGGTGGCTGCTCCATATAGACCTCTTCTTGCAAGTCACCATGCAAGAAGGCATTCTTTACATCCATCTGATGTAAAGACCATTCCTTTGATGCAGCCATAGTAATGACTGCTCTTACGGTTGCCATCCTTGCAACCGGACTGAATGTTTCTTCATAGTCAATGCCATATGTTTGTGCATATCCCTTGACTACTAATCTTGCCTTGTATCTGTTCACAGAACCATCTGCATTGTGCTTCACTTTATAAACCCACTTATAGCCAATTGCATTCTTACCTTTAGGCAAAGGTACCAATTCCCATGTAGCATTTGCTTCCAAGGCATCCATTTCTTCATCCATGGCTTTCTCCCATTTTTCTTTTCCCATGGCTTGCTCAAAAGAAGTGGGTTCTGGTTCATGTATCACTTTGACCATATATGCATAGTGAATGGCTGTAAATCCATCATATTTCAGCCTATCCACAGGATACCTAGCTCTCGTAGACCTGCGCAAAGTAGGTTCAATCCCAGGTGCTCTCAAAACATCCCTGGTTTTTCTTACTCCAGGTGTAACAATAGAAGGAATGCCCAACTCATCATCAATGCTCTGTTCTGAGCCACTGGATTCACCATCCACATAAGAGTGACTTGCATTCACATCAAACATGGGCTGATCAACCTTCTCTTTTCCTTTTCGTGATACCTACATACCACTATCTGCATTGCTTTGAGAAGATTCTCCTGATCTCAATCTACCTGTCCATGGTGAAGAATGTGAACCACTGCTAGAGGATGCTCCAGGTCCACTAATATTTTGTGACTGCTGCTGTGAATTTTGTGCAACATTACCATTTTGTGCATCTACATCATCAATCACATTTACTGGTTTATACCAGCTACTCATCTCATCAAAAACAACATCTCTGCTCACTGTAAACTTACGAGTAGAAGGGTTATAGCATCTATACCCTTTTTACTGCAGAGAGTAACCAATAAAGATGCACTTCTCAGCTTTTGGATCCAACTTGGATCTCAACTCATCTGGCACATGTACATAGGCAATGCAACCAAAAATTTTCAAATGAGAAATATCTGGTTTCCTACCAGTATACCTCTCCTCTGGAGTCACCCCATGTATTGCTGCAGTGGGAGTCCTGTTCATTATATAGACTGCTGTAGCAACTGCTTCAGCCCAATAAAAATCTGGCAGGTCTTTTTCATTGAGCATGGCACGAGATACCTCTCCAATATGCCTATTTTTCCTTTCTGCAATTCCATTTTGTTGTGGGGTATGACTGCATGAATATTGCTGCTTTATGCCATGCTCCTGCAGGAACCTTGCAAACTCATTTGAGAGGTACTCTCCCCCTCCATCTGACCTTAGGCATTTTATTTGCAGGCCTGTTTCTTTTTCAACCATAGCTTTAAGAGTTTTGAAATGCCCAAAAACTTCACTTTTCTTTTTCATAAAATACACCCAAACTTTTCTGCTATAGTCATCAATAAAACTGACAAAATAATGACAGCCTCCAAGAGATGCAGGTTTAGTAGTCCACACATCAGAGTGGATTAATTCCAATGGCTTCTTACTCTCTTGAACATGTCTAGGAAATGGTTTCCTTGCCTGTTTTCCAAACTGACAGGCTTCACATACCTTATGCATTTTTGCAACCTTGAATTTAGGCAATCCTGCAACAATGTTTTGGGCCTGCATTGATTTAAGTCGCTGTACATTAACATGACCAATGCGTTTATGTCAGATATCAATATCTGCAACTACACCGGTCCCATGTGCAAACATTGCTGCACTCAATTCAGGCATGTCTGCATCCAATGTAAACATTCTGCCCTTCTTCTTTCCTTTTGCTATCAAGCGACCTTTATTTTTCATATCCTCAACAAAGCATCCATGAGGATTAAATCTGACTTGCAAGCCCTGCTCAACCATTTGACCAACAGAAACCAGATTCTTGGTGATATTCGGGACATGAAATACATCGGACAGGTATTTCTTTTTCCCATCCTGCATAGACAAGGGAATTTTTCCAATCTGCACAATAGGATGTGCAGTATCATCACCAGTCTCCACAAATCCTGGTTTTTTCATTTTCCTTGCATCCTCCATCCATTCTGCATGACCTGTCATGTGGTTTGATGCACCTGAGTCAACATACCATACATCGTTGCTTTCTTCTGCACTTATCACAGAATTGTTCATGTGCTACACCATGAACAAATGCTCATTTCTGTCATCACCCTGTCTACTAGAAGATGCATAATTTCCTTGTTGCAGTTTTCCATTCATGATGTCATTCTGCTTTTTATAGCAGTCTTTAGCCATATGACCCATTTAACCACAGTAGTAGCATTCAACATTACTGTTTGCATTTTGACCTCTTTGCCATCCACCACGACCTCTTTGGCTCCCCCTGCCTCTAGAGTTACCACGTCCTCCTCCATAGGACTGGTTTTCTTGAGTTTGCTGCATATTCTGATTTCTGCCACGGCCTCCAAATCGGCCTCCTCTACCTCTGCCTCTACCTCTTCCAGCATTTGAGTAGAAGACAGCTTCTTTTGAAGTTCCTCCTGAAAAAGATGCACCACCATTTCTCTGCTCCTCAGAAATTAGAAGAGCAATCAACTCCTCAAAATCAGGAAATCTTTCACGGAGGGAAATGGATGTTCGAAACTGTGCATAATCCTTTCCTAGACCATTCAAGGTCACAGAAACTAAATCATCATCTTCCACTGGCGACCCAATGGAAGCAAGTGCATCTACAATCTTCTTCACCTTCATGTGGTAGTCATTGATGCTCATAAGTTCTCTTTGCACATTATGCAACTCTTGCTTGAGCTGCATTTTCCTGGCTTGAGTATTTGTACTATACATTTTTGACAAAGTATCCCATGCCTCCTTTGGCGTACTTGCATCCTGAATATGCACAATCATAGAGTCTAAAATACTGATAGATAGCCAATACATAACTTTCCTGGCTCTCTCATGCCATGCTTTAAATGCCTGCATTTGCTGTTGATTGGGAACATTAGGAAGAACTGGTTCTTCTTCATTTCCTGCAACAAATTCCCAATATCCTTTTCCCATAAGGAAATTCGTCATTCTAAACTTCCATGCTTGGAAGTTGTTCTTGTTAAGCTTTTCAGTGACAATCTGTGAGAGAGAATCAGATGCCATTACAGAATACTGCAAAAAATTATGTCACTGCAAAAAACACAGCTTCACCCTCACAAGGGCAAATCTGCAAAACTGGCGAAAGTGGTATTTGACCACACAGTCACTTCCTAGTGACGATTTTGCATCAACAGGCAACAGGGATGATTCTGTAACTCCCAATGTCTCTGCACAGCATAAAACATGGCCTTTTCGTGAGTGCGTGCAGAAAACTTCCACCTTCAAAAGAGGCCCCGAAATGGCCTCAAATCAAAAAAACAGGGTCGCCAAGAGCTAAAGCTCTTGCCCGCAGCATATACTGCCCTCTTGCTTCACCGCGAAGGGCATCTCAACCTGAGACAATGCACTCTTGCAATTTCCGGCTGTGCTACCTGCAGAGATCTGCTCCCAAAACAGAAAATGAAAGCAACACTGCTCCTCTTACCAGAACACGGCGAGCTTGGCTTGCTTTCTTGAGCTCCTTACCACGAACAAGGCTCTGATACCATGTCAAGATTGTGGGAGAGAAGGAAGGAGTCTCACTTGTAGCTTTCTTGCTTGCACAATGGGGGAATACACACAAGGGTGGAGGCTGAAAACAGTTTTCCTCTTCTTAGTTGTGTAAGCCAAAAGAACTCTCTTACAAAGAAATAGAAGAACCCTATATATGGGTCTCAAACCAAACTCAACTAACTAAGGTGGCATACTAACTGAGCCACGAACTAGAGTAGATAAGGATAGCTATCATGTAGCTATTATTCATGGGCGGTGTACCAACCGCATCTGCAACTGACACGTCGGTGACATAAATGCACAACGGTCACCCTGGCATATCACGAGTGGAGCTCGATATCTCAACACTTGATCCATCTCTATGCGGCGCGATTTTAGTCGCCATCATAGGGAAATGATAGCCCTTGAAGTAAGCTTGATCTTCATATAAAAAGTTTTTAAAATAATCAAGTATAGCTCCCACAATCATTAAAAAACTAGGGCTGGGTTAAAACCCCAATCAAGCTAAAAAATCTCATCATTTTCTCTCTCTTGCCACATGGAGTAACCCACTATCACTCGTATTTGAAGGTCCTAGCATCAAATCAAGAAGGGAAAGATTTGGATCTAAAAGATCTTGAAGGATTTTGCAGATTTGGAAGACTTAAGAAAGAAACATAGTGTTTATTGACACTCATTTTTAGTGCTCTAAGCATTTGTGTCTTTTGACACATCTCAACCAACTCTTTTGCTGCTTAAATCTGATAATTTTGAAATTGATTTGCTGCTGTTCTCATAAGTCTAACATGGGCAAAGATTCTCCAACTGCCCATTTCAAAGGAGTCGGGTTTCATACCTGGCAGATCCGCATCAAACTCATCCTAATGAAGAAGGGCCTCTGGGCCATTTTACCACTGGAAAAGAAAAGAAGAATCGTGATGCAAACCTTGCTGTCACTTGGCAAAATAATGATGATAAGGCTCAGTATCAACAATAACGTGATGGGGGGATGTGCTTGAGCTGTTGCGCCAAACACACACTGTATACACAAGAGGAAGCTCACTCAAGAACAAAAGAAGAGAGATGGAGACCAAAACGTTTTCTTGCTACTTTCTTCTTCTTCTTCCACACACTATACAATGTACATCAAGTATAGATAAGATACGACATAAAGGAAAGTGGCCTTCTAAGTCAAACAGTGCATAACCGACTACACTAATCGACTAGCGTTATATCTTTGCCAGGTGTAGGTAGGTGTAACAAACTAAATATAATAAGTGATAAGTTAGTGGCCATGTGAGTATCATAATGACCACCAATGTGCTAAGTGTAGATGTGCGGACTCATCTAGCCAAGTGATCCATCATCAATGTCCACATGTGTTGAGCTTGCCATCTCAACATTTCACCTCAAGCTCAACTCTATCTCTGCAACTCCAAGTAAGCTTTGGAACTTTCGAAGCTTCTCTGCACCCAATGCCTTTGTGAAAATGTCAGCTATCTGATCTTGTGTGTTGACATATACCAAGTCAATCTCTCCTGCAAGTAGCTTCTCTCTCATAGTGGTAATGCATCTCAATGTGTTTTGTCCTAGAATGGAACACTGGATTCCTAGCTAGCTGTATACTGCTCATATTGTCACAATGAATGACAACTGGACCATCTCCCTACACATCCAAATCACCTAATAACTTTTGCAGCCATACCACCTCACATGTTGCCATAGCAACACCTCTGTCAGCCTCTGTACTCGATAAAGCAATTGTAGGTTGCTTTTTGCTGCTCCATGTAACTGTTGCACTATCAAAGGAAAACATGAATCCACTTGTAGATCTTCTATCTGCCCAATTTGCATCTGCGTATCCAAAGACATGTATGTCCTTACCTGCCTCATAAAAAAGTCCATAATGTAAAGTGGACTTCACATACCTTAATATACTTCTAACTGCATCCAAATGAGGCTTTCTAGGCATCTACATAAACTGATTGACAAGGCCAACAACATAGCTCAAGTGTGGCCTTGTGATAGTCATGTAAATGAAACTGCCTACTATCCTCCTGAACATAGTAGGGTCTTCTATCTCATCCCCAACGTTAGCACTCAACTTCACATTTTTCTCCAATGGTATTGAAAGAGGCTTACATGTTGTCATACCATACTTGGATAACATATCCAAGCCATACTTCCTTAGGGACAGCTATATACCATCATCACATTTGAACACCTCAATACCAAGAAGGTATCTCAGCTCACCCAAATCTTTCATCTCAAACTTCTTATTCAAGAAGTCCTTAACTTCAACAATCCCATTGTCACTGTCACTTGTAATAATCAGGTCATCCACATAGATGACTATGACGACCAAATCTGCATCTCCCTTTCTCACATAAAGTGAGTGATCAACATCAGAAATACAAAATCTAATATTGACAAGATACTCTCCAATCTTGTTAGACCATGCTCTAGTTGCTTCAACCCATAGAGTGCCTTCTTTAACCTGCACACATATGTGGAATATCAAAATGCTCATAACCTGTTGGTTGCTCCATATACACTTCTTCTTGCAATTCACCATGCGAGAAGGCATTCTTAACATCCATTTGCTGTAAAATCCAACCTTTGGCTATTGTCAAGGCAATCACACACCTAACAGTTGCCATCCTAGCAACTAGACTGAATGTCTCTTCATAATCTATGCCATACGTTTGAGCATAGCCTTTTGCAACCAGCCTAGCCTTATACCTGCTAACTGAACCTTCTGCATTATGCTTGACTTTCTAAACCCACTTATAGCCAATAACTTTCTTACCCTTAGGTAAGGGTACCAAATCCAAAGTCTTATTGACTTCTAATGTAGCCATCTCCTCATCCATTGCTGCATCCCAATGAGCATGACCAACTGCATCCTCATAACAAGTGGGCTCAATATCCTCAACTAGTTTCACCATATAAGCATAATGGTGAGTTGCATAACCTTCAAAACCAAATATTTTAACAGGGTATATGACCCTGCTAGATCTGCGTACCACTGGATCACTCAATGGAGCCTTTACATTACTATGAGCTCTCTGTACACCTGGTGTCCTGACAGCAGGAATGCCAAGCTCATCATCAAAACTCTTCAAACCACTAGAATCACCATCAAATTCCAAATGACTGGTAGATGCATCATTACCATCCAACATTTTCTTCTTTCCTTTTTCCTTACCTACAACACTTATAGATCCACATGAAGATGTGGGGCTACTCCTTAGTCTCCCAGACCAAGGGCTCACTGTAGGTGTAGTACCAGATGATGTTTCTAGTCCACTAAGACTCTGTGATTCTTGTTTATCTTTCTGCATATAGCTATCCTGATCATTATCATCATCCAAAATATCACCAGCAGGTGTATACTAACTTCCCATCTCATTAAAGATAACATCCCTGCTCACTCTGAACTCACCTGTGACAGGGTTATAACAATGATACCCTTTCTACTCTAAAGATCATCCAATAAAAACACATTTTTCTATCTTTGGATCAAGCTTCTTCTGTAGCTCATCTGGCACATGAACACATGCAACACATGAAAATACTTTCAAGTGCGATACATAAGGCTTCTTGCCAGTAAAGCATTCTTCAGGAGTCATCCCATGAACTGTAGTTGTGGGAGTTCTGCTCATAATGTAGACAGCAGTATGGACAGCCTCAGACCGAAAATTTTTGGGCATATTCTTTTCAGCCATTAATGCCTGTGCAACTTTTGCAATATGCATGTTTTTTCTTTTTGCAACACCATTTTGCTGTGGGGTATACTTGCAACTAAATTGCCTCTTTATCCCATGAGTCATCAAGAAGCCACTGAACTCATTAGAGAGGTACTCTTCCCCTCCATTTGATCTCAAGCACTTCACTTTTAAGCATGTTTCTGTTTCAACAGCTGCCTTAAAAGATTTGAAGTGCTCAAACACATCACTCTTTTACTTCATGAAGTATACCCATAGCTTCCTTGAACAGTCATCAATAAATGTGACAAAGTATTTGCTGCCACTAAGAGATACATTCTGTGTAGGCCCCTAAACATTTGTATGTACTACATCAAGTATATTTCTGCTCACTTCTCTATCATATGAGAAGGGTTGTCTCGCCTGCTTACCAAACTGGCATGCTTCACAGACTTTATGCAATTCTGCAACTCTAAAAGAAGGCAACCCTATAACCAATCCTCTGGGCTGCATTAATTTCAGCCTTTGCACATTTGCATGCCCAATACGTTTATGCCATATTTCAATATCTGCAACTACTCCTTTTCCTTTAGCATACATAGCAGCATCCATTACAGGAATTCCAACATCTAAAGTAAACATTTGGCCAACTCTACTTCCTTTTGTGACCAACCTGCACTTATCATTAAAGTCTTCTACAAAACAACCTTTTGCATTGAATCAGACCTGCAACCCTTGCTCTACCATTTGGCCAATAAACACTAGATTCTTTTTAATTGATGGCACATTTAATACATCTGTCAGAATCTTTGTCTGGCTATCATACAAGGATAAGGGAACCTTTCCAATGTGTGAAATTGGGTGGCATGAATCATCACCCATCTACACATAACCTAGATTTTGTAAGTCCTACATCTCTCTAAACCATTCAACATGATTGGTCATATAATTAGATGCACCTGAATCAACATACCATACATCGTCATGTGTCCCCTTTCTTGTAACTGCATTCATCATATGCTACATAACAAACATACACTCATTTTTTTCTTCATTCTATCGTGAAGATGATGCATAGTTTCCTTGCTGGAATTTACCACTGCAAATATCATCCTTCTTAGCATAGCAATGGGTTGCAATGTGGCCTGTTTTGCCACAATAATGGCAAACAATAGCAGAATTTCTAGAACCTCTATTCTGCCATCCACCTCTTCCTCTAGAGATCCCCCTGCCTCTAAAGTTTCCTTGGCCTCCTGAAACCTGCATTTCACCAAATTGCTGATTGAACCTGTTTTACTAGTTATCGCCAGCACGTCCCATACCACGGCCTCTCGAAGAGGATCTACCACGTCCCCTTCCTGAACTCGAGTAAAATGCTTGGATCTGTTCACCCTTTCTTTCAGACGAACCACCCTGCATATTGATCTCTTCATTAATCATGAGAGAGATAAGCTCATCAAAATCTGGAAATGGCTTCCGTACAATACTGAAGTAACAAATGATTTCCATGTCTTCTCATTGTTAAGGCCACTCAGAGTGGATGAAACCAAATCATCATCATCTGCCATTGCATCAATCACTGCTAAAGTATCTGCAATGATCCTCACCTAGAACACATACTCATTGACATACATTTTCCCTTTCTTCAAGGCATTCAACTCTTGCTTGAGTTGAATCTTTCGTGCCTTTGTATTTACTGAAAAATGTTCTAAAAAATTGTCCAAGCTACATGTGAAGTTTCTGCATTCTTGATATGTCCTAGCATAGTATTATCAATGACTGCAGATAGCTAGTACATCACCTTTTTGTCTTTCGCATTCCACTCTTTCCATGCTTTTAACTCATCTGCAACAATCGGAGGGATACCTAGCTCTGGCTCATTTTCTTTACCTAAAACAAACTCATAAAGTCCCTTTCCAATGAGGAAGTTTGTCACATGAAACTTCCATGAAGGGTAGTTGTTCTTGTCGAGCTTCTCAATAATGGGATTTCCACTGTTCTCTGCCATTATCACAAACAAGGATACAATACAACAAGCTAGTCTTCTGCAATCTTTCATAACACGTGCATAGCAATACACCAAGCAACCTTTTTCACTGTTAGCTCAATAGTACATGTAATCTGCAAACACCTCAAAAATTACAAATTCAAAATCTGTAACCTGTGCACCCACTTTCGGTCAAAACAATCGAAATCACAGTGTACCCTAAAACTGCTATCTGCAACCTTGCGACTCTAAAACGGGGCCTAAAACGGCCTCAGATGCCCAAAATAACTGCGGGATAGCTTGAAAGGGCTTATCCACAAAATATATAGTGATCTTCTTGCACACCAAATCTCACAGCAATCTGAGATTTTTGCTTGACCCTACTTTCGGTGCCTCCACAGGCACTATCCAAGAAAGAGAGTGGAAGAATGGAAGAGCTTCTTACCTGTTGCTTGATTGCTCGAACCTTGCTTCTTATCCTTCACTTCAGTCTTCAAAATCAGCCTCTCTCAGTGACACGGCTCTAATACCATGTCAATGTTAGATTTCATGGAAGCAGGAAGGAGAGCAACACGGAGTGAAGCAACATGCTTCCTCTCTCTATTCTTCTTCTTATTCATTTAGCACACCCATAGTGTATATACAACCTAAGGTCATAAAGACCATTCACACTAGAAGTAACACCGACTTATTTAATATACCTAACTGATCTAGCCAGACTAGCTGTGTCCAGCTCATGTCGGTCAAACACACATGTACGAGCTTGATATTCTAACACTCCCCCTCAAGCTCAAGACAGCATATGTACTCCAAGCATCTATCTAAAACCACAGAACTTATCTTTACCCAAGGACTTGGTAAATATATCCGCTACCTGTTCATCAGTCTTCACATGCATAAGATCAACTCGTCCTGCAAGAACCATCTCTCTGATGAAATGGTAGTGTACCTCTATGTGTTTCGTCCTGGCATGATAGACTGGATTCATAGCCAGTAGTACACTACTCAGATTGTCACATAGTAACTTCACTGGAGCATCTACCTATATGTCCAAATCAGCCATAAGCTTGAGCAGCCATGAAATCTCACATTCTGCCAATGCAGCACCCCTGTACTCTGCCTCAGTACTCGACAAAGAAACCGTAGGATGCTTCTTGCTACTCTAGCTAATCATACCGCTACCAAATCCAAATGCATATCCACTCATAGATCTATGATCATATGAGCAACCTGCCCAATCTGCATCCGTGTATCCAGTCAATATCAAGGGCTTATCTCTGACATAGAATAGCCCATACTCTACAGTGGACTTAACATATCTCATAATGCGTCTAACTGCATCCAAGTGCGGCTTTCTAGGCTTCTGCATAAACTGGCTAATGAGCCCTACAGCATAGCTCAAGTCAGGCCTAGTTATGGTCAAGTAAATCAAACTGCCAACCATCTGCCTGTACATAGTCACATCCTCTACTTCAGCCCCCAATGTTCATGTCTAGCTTGACATTCTGATCAAGATGTCTATCCAATGGTTTGCATTCAGCCATGCCATACTTCTTCAGCATCTCTATGGCATAGTGTTTCTGCATCAGCCATAACCCATTGTAAGCTGGAATTACCTCAATGCCTAAGAAATATTTCAGTTCTCCCAGGTCTTTCATGTCAAATTCAGATTTTAGCATCTTCGTTACATACTGTATGCCCAAGTCATCATCACCAGTGATTATCAAATCATCAACGTATATGACCAGCACTACTAAACCACTGTTAGTCTTCTTTGTAAATAGGCTATGATCAGCCTTGCCAACAACAAAACCCAATCTCTGCAAGTAGTTACTGATCCTAGCATGCCAAGCTCTCGGAGCCTGTTTCAGCCCGTACAATGCCTTTTTCAGCCTGTATACATAATGCTGAAAATCAGGGTGAACATACCCTTCCGGCTGAACCATATAGACATCCTCTGCTAGGTCACCATTAAGAAATGCATTCTTAACATCCATCTGCTGCAATTTCCAGCCTTTAGCAGCAGCCAAGGCAATCACAGTGCGTATAGTTGCCATCTTGGCAACAGGGCTGAATGTTTCCTCATAATCAAGTCCATACTATTGGGCATACCCCTTTGCAACCAGCCTGGCTTTATATCTCTCCACACTGCCATCTGACTTGCATTTGATTTTGTAGACCCATTTGCAACCAATGGTCTTTTTCCCTTCAGGCAGTGGTACTAAATCCCATGTTTTATTTTCAGCCAAGGCATTCATTTCTTCATCCATGGCTACACACCAATTCTCATCTTTCACTGCTTCACCATATGTACTTGGTTCTTTGACCTCCATCACTTTTGTCATGTATGTATAATGCTTTGCAGAGTAGCCACTGTATGTCAACTTGTCAACAGGGTATCTGACCCTCTACGAGCGTCTAAGCTGTGGTGCACTACTCGATTCCCCTCTCTCATGAGACGGAATATACCTGCTTTGCCTTGTGCCAGGAGTATAGACAGTCGGAATACCAAGTTCGCTGTCTAAAGTATCACCAAACTCATAGCCAGAAGTCATTCTGCGAGGTGTCATCATACCAGATGCATCCTCTATAACTTTCTCTTTTCCTTTGCTGTCCAAGACATCATGTCTCCCCCTCACTGACATACCGGTGTCAGTGGACGGCGAGCTCCTCAATCTCCCTGTCGATGGGGATACTACCTGACTACGAGGTGGGAGGAGTATCCGCTGGCACTGCAACTGGTGATACATACCAAGAACCCATCTCATCAAAGATAACATCCCTGCTTACCAAAGTCTCCCTGGTAGAGGGATCATAACATTTGTATGCCTTGGGTGTAGTGTGAGTGTAGTCCAACTATAGAATCACTGGCATATCCTTCTGTCAGTCACCTAACACACTAGTTAATAATATAATGCCACATCACCCAGGCATGTAATGGATGCTAGCTTATCTATAGCTTGATATCTCAACACTCCCTCTCGATCTCAGCATGATCTTGTAAACTCCAAGCATGGTCTTGAAGCATGAAGCTTCTCAACTCCCAAGGCCTTGGTAGAAATATCAATAGGTCAATTCTCTATGCTAATATAAACCAAGTCAATATCACTTGCTAGAACCTGCTCTCAATGAATGAAATGGTAACGGACCTCTATGTGTTTGTTCCATGCATGGAACACTAGGTTTCTAGCCAATTGAATGCTACTAAAATTATCATAGTAGATGATAACCTTCTTATCCACATGCATCCCCAAATCACCAAGTAGCTTGTGTAACGAAGATACCTCATATGGTGCAATTGTAGCACCTTTGTACTCTGCCTCTATGTTAGAAAAGGCAATTGTTGGTTGTTTCTTACTACTCCAAGTAACAATACCACAACTAAATGAAAACATAAAAAAACATGTAGATCTCCTATCTATAATACTAGCATCCCAGTCCTCATCTATGTAACCATGCAAATCTAATGATATACACCATAGAATAAGGCGTAGTTGAATGTGGACTTAATATAGCACAATGTGCACCACACTACATCCAAATGTAGCTTCCGTGGAAGCTGCATAAACTAACTCTCCAAACTAACAATGTGATTTAGGTCTAGACTAGTGATCGTCAAATAGATAAGAGTACCCACAATCTTTTAATACATAGTGATATCCTCAATCAAGTCACCCTCATGTACACTAAGCTTAGCATTAACATCCAAAGATATTAAAATTAACATGCAATTAAGCATACCATACTTCTTCAACATATCCAATGCATATTATCTCTATGAAAACCATATACCCTCTAGAGTCTTGATTATCTCTATGTTGAGAAAATAGCGCAGCTCTCCTAAATCCTTCATCTCAAATTCAGCCTTGAGAAGACCCTTCACATTGTCAATCTCTATCTCAGCATCACCCACAATGATAAATTCATCCACATATATAGTAATGAATGCAATACATGCATCACTCTTACATACATAGAGTGAGTGATCAGCCTGTACTCTATGAAATCCAATGCTAACAAGGTATTTTGCAATCATGTCATGACATCCCTAGGTGCTTGCTTCAGTCCATACAATGCCTTATGAAGCTTGCATACATAATCCAAATGATTCTCATTCACATAACCATGTGGCTACTCCACATTAATTTCGTCTTGCAACTCCCCCTACAAGAAAGCATTCTTAACATCCATTCGATGTAGCTAGTACAATGAAAATTCTTGTAGTGGCCATTTTAGCCACTAGAGAAAATGTCTCCTCATAATCAATACCATGATTTTGTGCATATTCTTTAGCAACCAACCATGCCTTATAGCTCTCAATAGATCCATCTCACTCTTATGATTTATATTGTAAATCCATTTTCAGCTAATAGCTTCCTTTCCTTCAAGTAAGGGCACCAACTCCCACGTGTCATTATTCATAAGTGTAGCCATTTCTTCATCCATAGCACAATCCCAATACTCATTACCCACTGCATCCTCAAAACAAGTGGGTCCCATATTCTACACAACCTTGGCTATATATGCATAGTGATGAGCCACATAGCTATCATATATCAATCATTGTGTTGGGTTTTCACTCTACTTGACTTGCGTGGACATGGTTCACTACTAGGTACTCTAGCATCCTCTTGTACCTTCTGCATAATAGGTGTTTTGATAGATGGAATCCCAAACTCCTCATCCAAACTCTACTCAAAGCCATTTGAATCAACATCTTTGAGTCCCTAGCTTTCTCTTTACCTTTTCTTGACATATGTGATGTACTTGGTGGAGTAACCTATGATCTGAATATGCCATTCTAAGGTTTATTAACAAAACCATGACTAGGAGACTCTTGTGGTCCATTCAATGTATGTGTGACTATTGATATATTTTATGCACAGCCACACTCTCATGCTCATCAATCCCAATTGTATTCTCCACATTACTATACCAGCTACTCATTTCATAAAAAAATAACATCCCTGCTAACTTTTAGCTCACATATAGCAGGGTTATAATATCTATATCCCTTCTACTCAAGAGAATATCCAACAAATACACATTTTTCTGCTTTGTGATCCAATTAACTGTGCAACTTGTCATAAATAAGATTGTAAACAATACATCTATATGTTTTTAGATGGAACAAATTTGGCTTTCTACCTATAAAATTCTCTTTAGTTGTCATACCATGTACAGTAATAGTGGGTGTCCTATTTATAATGTATATAGCAATAGCAACTGCGTCAGCCCATAGTAATGAGGCAAATTTCTTTCTAACATCAATGCATCAGCCACCTCTACAATATGCCTATTTTTTCACTCAACAACTCCATTTTTTTGCTGCAGAGTGTATCTACATGTATATTACCTCTGTATACTAGTTTTCTGCAAAAAATTAGAGAACTCATTAGAGACATGTTCTTCCCCTCCATCTAACCTTAGGGATTGAATATGCATCCTTGTCTCCTTCTCAAACAAAGCCTTAAATCTTTTAAAGTGATTAAACACCTCAATTTTCTCACACATGAAGTAAGCCATACTTTGCGAGTATGATCATCAATGAAAGAAACATAATATCTGCAACCACTCAAGCTTGTAGTCTTTGTAGGACCCCATACAATAGAATGTATAAATTCAAGAGGCTTCTTACATACATGATTTCATGTAGAAATGCATGCCTTTCTTACTTTTCAAGTTGACATCCTTCACATACTTTGTGCATCCCATCAACTCTAAACTTAGGCAAGCCATCCACAATCTGTTTTTGACATGCTTCACATACTTTGTGCATCCCATCAACTCTAAACTTAGGCAAGCCATCCACAATCTATTTTGACTGCATGTATTCAATCGTTGCACATTCCCATGACCAATTTTCTTATGTCAAATTTCAATATCGGCCACAACACTTAGACCTTGTGCAAACATAGTAGCATCAATTTCAAATAGATTTACATCAAGAGTAAATAATCTACCAGGATGTTTTCATTTTGCAATCAACTTGTAATAATTTTTTTAGATCTTCTACATAAAAATCATCAGATGTGAATTGAATTTACAATCCCCATTTTACCATCTAACCAACAAAAATCAAAATTTTTATAATATTTGGTACATGTAGCATATTTGCCAAGTACTTATTTTTTCCATCTTACATACTTAAATGAATATTTTAAACATGAATACTGGATTGAGCTATATCATCCCATGTCTCCACATAACTCAAAGACTCTAGACTGCACATCTCTCTAAACCACTCTCCATGAGAAGTCATGTGGTTAGGGATACTCGAGTCTATGTACCATGCATCATGCCTTGATAAATAATTAGCAGTCATAGTATTGATAAAGTGATGTATAACAAACATCTGTTCACTTCTGTCATCATTATTTCTACTACTACATGCATAGTTACCTTGCTACTTTTTTCAATTTTTAATTAGAAATATGGTCTTTTTTACCACAGCCTAATATTCTTTGTTATCACTGAAATTCTATAGCCTATTAGAATCTGCAACTTGTTCTCTTTGATTCCCCCTTCCTCGCGACTGTCCTCCTCTATTTTGCTGTACATCATAATCTTAACCATGACCACCACCTTGGCCTCTACACTATGACCTCTACCTCTAATAGTAGAGTAAAATACATGTTCAAACTTGTTCTTAGCTTGAGAAGAAGAGAAATCTAAGCTAAGGTTCTTCTCCTCAATTATCAACATAGAAATCAAGTCTACAAAATCAAGGATATCATCCCTCATATTCATAGATGACTTGAAGCTCTTGTATTCATCTCCAAGTTAATCTAAGCGTGCACACATAACATCATCATCATCAACTACCACATTGATAGATCCAAGAGCTTCCACAATGATCTTGATTTTAAAGGCATAATCATTGATGGATAGGTTTTCTCTTTTTACTTGATTCATGTTTGACTTGAGTTGTAGCTTTCTAGCCTTTCTATTTACTTCAAGCAACCTTGACAAATTATTCCCTGCTATAGCAAGGGTTTAAGATTCGTGCAAATAGCCCATCATACTATCCGTGACATTGAAAGATAGCCAATATATGACTTTATGTTTGCTCCCAGCCTTCCTTAGCCTTTAATTGTTCTACAGTAGCATTTCATGGAGGAACTTCAAGTGCTACTACCATGTCTCCTTCAATGTAATTCCAAACACCTTTGTCCTTCGAGAAATTTATAATCCTGAACTTTCATGCATGATAATTGTCATTATCAAGCTTCTCGCTAACATTCTAGTTGAAGTTGTTAGACATTTTGGCAAAATAGAAGACCTTGCAAAAAATTACAATCTACAAGAAAGTTGATAGTAGGTGTAGCACATGAAATATTTCACTAATTGCACAACAATACCTACAATTTGCAATCTATATGCAAATGCCTTTTGTGGTTGCAATCCAGCAAACACCTGAAATCTTATAAATTCAAAATTTGTAACCTATGCACCTGTAAATGGCAAACACAGTCGAAACTGTAGTATATCCAAACACTGATATTGGGATCACTTGTAGGTTCAAATAGGAGACCGAAATGACCTCAGAAGCTAAAAATCACAGTAGGACCATCCTAAAAGGTGATTTTGTAGTATGCACACTATTCTTCTTTCTCACCAAGTTTCACTATAATTAGAGACTGTAGCCCTGCCAACCTCAGGAGCCTCCTATGGCTATAATCTAAGGTAAATTGAGCAAGGTGAAAGAGCTTCTTACCCATTGCTTACTTGCTCGCTTCCATGCTTCAATGCCTTCACCTCAGCCTTCAATCAAGCTTCATGCAACCATAGGATGGCTTAGATACCATGAAACCAGACAAGAGGAAAGAGAGGTGAAGCACTCAAGAGTGCACACATACACACCAAAGTAATGGAGACTTGAGAACACAAAGAGATAGGGTTGAAATCTTCTTTTTTTTCTTTCTTCTTCTTCCATAAAAAAGAACTAAGTCCACAATATGATAAAAGACTAATGTGAAAGTACCACAACATATGTACATGTGCTCACTAAGTATGAACCCACTATAGAAAAGAAGAGGTGGCACAATAAGTGTGCTATAACCAAGGATGGACTATGTGGGTGTAGTCAAACTATAGAATCACTAGTGTATACTCATGTTGATCCCCTAACATGCCAGTGAATAATATCATGTCACATCACTAAGGTGCATAGCGGATACTAGATCATATAGAGCTCAACATCTCAAAATTTTTTTGTAATCTCAAAGATGATCTACTCAACCACAAGCACCAAGAGCCCCAAGCATCAAAATTTTACAAGAAAACATCATTGACACCCTCTTATGAAACCAAGGTTTTCTCCACAATTCACTCCTTGTAGATTAACATGCACAATGATATTTTCAATTTGAGGACAAGTACCCATGAGATCTTCATAGCCATTTCAAGTGACTATGTGTCCATCCCATTCCTAGTGAACTTGTAATCAAAGAGGTAAAAGAGCCGGGCCTTAAAGAATGGTCATTTTTAATTGCCATTCCTATCAAGCTGGGAATCGATCCTGCATGCTGCTCAATATTCTCTCTGCAAAGCTTCTAGTGCACCTACATGTAGGCACACAACACAAGCATGCATATTCAAGCACACATGCCCATAGGCACATGAACGCATGTATGGACATACATGGTCATCAACACAAACAAACATGAATACACAAACACAGACATGCATTCACACATAGTTCGATACATATAGAAGCCCAATCATGCCCAAAGACACATACCCAAATTTATAAATATTTAATATAAATATAGGCCCCTTTCTAATGCTCAAGTGCACTTATACAAGCACCTATACATATAAAATACTCACTCATGTCAAATCATATGAGGCCTTTTATATATAAGTACAAATACATGTATACATATAAACCTGTATGCACTCATCTTTCTCATATCTCCAATTCTTTGAAAAACCACTATCTTCCTATACCTTTGTCGAAGCTCTTTAGATGATGATGATGATGATGTAAGAAGATGAGACCCCATCCTAATACCATGCCCATTGCCAAGGGCTCCTCCACAACCCTCTATGTTCCTAAGACAAGAAGATGTTTATGCAAATGATTGTACAATGTGATCATGCATTCAATGTTGCGTTGAAGAAGTAAGAGAAAAAGGAGTAGGTATACGAATGAATGGAAAAGCTTGAAAGCTTGAGTGGTTGAGTTTGTATTCTCTATTTAATGCTCAAAACTTTGTCAAAGGGGTTATGCTTAGCCCTCTATCTTAAAAAATGAAATTTAAAAGATTAGATTATGCTAATTGCCTCTATGATTTCAAAAAGAATACTTTGGATAAATGGCACATATCTACATTGAAAATGGAAGAAACTACTTGAGTGAAAAAGGAGTAGGCATATGAATGAATGGCAAAACTTGAAAGCTCAAGTGGTTGAGTTTGCTTTCTCTATTTAACGCTTGAAACTTTGTCAAAGGGGTTATGCTTTGCCCTCTCTATTCAAAAAGAAAATTTAAAATATTGGATTATATTGATTGTCTATGTGATTCAAAAAGTCTACTTTGGACAAATCGGAACATATCTACATTTGAAAATGGAAGAGAACCTTTAAGTGTTTGAGCTTGCATACCAAACATTAAAGGAACTTGAGAGAAAGAACATTTTTCTATATGAGCTATGAACCTTGATGCTATGTTAGGGTGGTTGGGAGGTAGTATTGGGAAGTGTATTCAAGGGTGGTCTTGTTCTTTACATTGGGTGTGGCAACAAGAAGCTCCTTGCATGTGGCTAAATTCCAAGTTATTTGAGGTCTAGTACCAAGCCTTCATCCATTATCGGCTCTCCTTGGCTCCCGTTGTTAGATAGTGGATATGTTTTCCCCTCTCACCACTTGTTTAATATTTTTTTGGGCTAAATATATGATGCACTTTTGTAAAAACCAAAAAAAACCCCAAAGTCCACATAGGGTAGGTTACCTTCAAGACCTTGTTTGCAAATGTGGTTTTTGTTTTTGTGGTTTAATAAACATATAAAAATTGAGCTCTTGATAGACAAGGAGTTTGAGCCTTGTTTAAGTTTTGATTTTTCATCATGCATATAAATTTTTATGCCAAGATTGGTTGTGGGTACAAGTTGGAAAGCTCAATGGGAAAGGAGAAACAACCCTAAGAATTGAAGTAAGACTTTTATGATCTAAGTTCTTGTACTAAACTCTGACAAGAGGGGCATATGCACATAGTGCACAATATTTGGAGCACATCCCTAGGGCCTCATGTATCCCATCTTTTCAACCACTTCTATGCCGATGGGAAGGCACACTTAATTACACCATCTTCATGCAGTACATGACATGAGGCCCATTGGAGCTATATCTAGTAAATCTAAATGCATGTGCACCTGAGTTTACACCTTCATGAGCACTCACCTTGGTGCACATAACTTTGGGGAATTTTGCCTCATGTTAGGAGCCCTTTGGTCTGAGAGGGACTAGAGGTAGGGTGAGTTGAGGGTTGTGGGGGATAGGACGATATCAGTTGTGAGTAGGGGTTTTGATGATCGATATCTTCATTAGAGTGTTTGAGTGTGGGGGTGGAGAGGAGTTTCATCATCAATTGTGAGAGGTGAGGTTATGAATGTAAAAGAACCTTAAAAGAAATAAGAAACCTTTGTGTTTGCATGATCCATTAGGCATTGAAAGCACAATGTAGCCACACTATTTTTCAATGGATACATATCCTTTGTGGAAGCATGTCATGATTGCATATATTCAACTCATTGGATGCTTGAGTACAAGTTCATTGATTTGCATAAGCTTATCTTTCTAAGTGTACCTAAGGGGGTTCTTAAGATGCCCTAATAGTGGGCCCCATTGCAAGGATTGAGCCTTTATCTTATCAATATCATATGTAGAATATCATGAGAGGGTAAGGGATAAGTGTAGATGCTAAAAGAAGTTGAGAGATGAGAAAAAGGAGAGAAATTGTCCTTATGTGTTCATATGTCTTTGTGCTATCTTTTATGGCCTCATGTGCACATAGAGTATGAGTGCTCTCTATATATTAGTATTCGTGACACATCCACCGAGTGACGCTCCCATCCACTATGTGGAAGAGCCCAATGAAGAGGAGTCATATGTGAACCCTTACATCTTGTATGATGAAGAGGGTAATCCGGTCCTCATGGACTATCGACCAGTGCTGGTGATGGCATTAGGAAGGGGAAGAGGCAGAGGTTTTTCACGGCCAACCCAAGACCTAGTCATGTGTTGGACTTGTGGTCACCCTGGTCACATATCGACATGATGCCCAAAAAAAGAGCAGGCTAATAGGGAGAGAGCGGATCTCAGGTGTGTCGAGTGCGGCATCACCCATCTCTTCAAGGAATGCCCTAGACAAAATCCATCCTTGAGCTCATGCAATGTACCATTAGTACCTTTGGGGTTGTTTGGCGTTGAGACATTCGACAGCAAAGATACACCCATCCCATTGTATGTCATGACACGTGCACAAACACAGCAGGCCGGTATATCACTGTCTGGGCCTAGCAACCTAGACATTGCCTCAATAGGGAAGAAGAGTTGTAGGCAGAGAAAGAAGAAAACCGACGCTAAGATCACTCTCAAAACTGACGGAGAGACGACGCTAGTAAGTGGCAGGAAGGTAGATGCTGAGGCTGAGACCACTACTCCGAAAACAACAGAGAAAGGGAGTGCTAAGGTAGGGGAGTACCCCCACCCAAAGCGCCAATTAGAAGTAATTGAAAAGGTCAAGGAGTGGGTAAAGGAAGCCCAAGAGAACCTGAAGGATGCTAAGGCCATCATAGAAGACAAAAGTGAGGACTTCTCTAGTGTGAGCACCCCAGTCTCACCCTCTCGACCAAGGTCAAGAGATGCACCTATGCCACGGATAGCACCACCCATGAGAAGCTTAGGAGCCACGGGCCAGCAAAACACCCAAGGCCAATGGCCTAGAGGTGTGGGAATGGAGGAGAGACAAATGACGAGTAACCTCCTCATGACATTAGTAACCACCCCAGTAACCTTGAGCCGAGGAGACTTGCTTAGGCAACATCCGACGCTTTGGCTGGAATTGAAGCACTAAGTGGAGGAACCAAGTGAGCAGATTGCTACTGACCTACATGAGCATGATGTAGTCACACAGATACAGAGCTTGACATTGCACCACTTAGTGCCTAAATCTGTGCATGTAAATGCTTTTTGGGAGGGCACCAAGATGCACATTGTGCTACCTATCCTGGCCCTAGGAGACATGATGCGGAAAGTAATCGTAGACACGGGCGCAGGGGTTAGTGTCTTGAGGCACACAGTCTTGCAGGCCTGGAGAAACCCTCCCATCAAGACTGCTAGGTTCAATGTCACACTAGCAAATGGAATGAAGGTAAGGCCATTCGGAGTTTTAAAGAATTGGCCAGTGAAGATTGCAGGTATCCAGTTCTCTATACACTTCATTGTTATGAAGGGAGTAGACTACGACAACTTGCTAGGCGGAACCTGGATGAGGAATGCACGAGTCATCAAGGATTGGGACAACGGTCTAATATTCTTAGGGAATCGAAAGGAAGAAGTAAGGGTGGATATGGATACTTGGAAGACAACACCTGTTGATCTAGATGCCATCTTAGCCACATTGAGGGGTGACACGCAACCAACCACATCATATCGGCCGCTGACCAAGTATATCCCCTGCCCTGAGGATGAGCAAGATTGGATGCATGTCCTTGCAACCATTGATCTCCCATTCTCAGATGATGAGGAGGAGTATAAGCAAGTCGCACAAGCCATGTGCATACCAGATGAGGAACACTCAGTACCACTCTGCATGATGGCAAGGAGTGCATGTGGTTAGCCCAAACCTGTTACTTTCCATGTCCCAAATAATAAGCTAGAACTCAAGGAAACCCTAGAGTATTTGACAGGCAGATTGGTGGGCAATCCTTCCACTAATCTCTTGCCCCTCAGGGACCTCCTGGGTGAGCACAAGTGGAAGTGGACCAAAGTTCATGACCTGAACTTGCTATACAATTGGGCTCTAGTCACCGACAAGAAAGAGGCTAGAAAGGAGGACCTAGGAGACAATGAGCAGTCAAGGAATGATAGTTCTGACAATGTATATGAGGATTGTTCCTCCATCAGTAAGGAGAGCGAGGAGGAAATGGATACCGTGGAGTACGATACTAATGGAAGGGTGATAGAGCAGATAAGAGCAGACTCCAGGCCCCGAGAAAGGAATGCATATGAGATCAAGAGAGGAGTTATGAGATTGGATTGCAATTGCTCTTGGTTGGAATGAATAGGGGTAGTGGATTATGAATAGGCTGGAATTCCCCAACCACCAGTGGTACATGTGTTTAGGACAGACGCACCTACTAAACTATGACCACTCGGGGAGACTCCTTCCTCCAGTGAGGGCTGTGAGTTCAACTCGGATTCTGAAGTCAGTATGGAGGGCAACCTTGAAATACCCATGCCATCCAAAACCATACACACCAAGGGGGACTTGCCGGTCCACCTAAGGGGCAATCGGCTAAAGGAGGAAAGAAAGAAATAAACAAAAGAGTTAGACGCAGAATTCCAGAAGAAACTGCAGGACCTACCCAAACGCTTCACTAAGTTCAAGAAGGGTGACAAAGTGGTGGTCTTGCTAGGAGTAAAGAGGCAAGGCCAGACCAACGAGCCTATTGAAGGACCCGCCAAGGTCAAGGAAGTCAACCTGGCAGGGGAAGGTGAGAAGCCTCGACCTGTATTCATAGCAGATGACCTGACCAAGGATAAGGAGGCTAGCCTTGTTGTTCTCCTACAAGAGTACGTGTACGTGTTTGCCTGGTGAACTTAAGGGAGTCGGCCCCAGGGTTGTGACCCATAGCATCCCTATGGTCCCTGATGCTATCCTTGTAAAAAAACGCCATTACCCCATGAATCCAAAGCATTCCCATGCAGTAAAAGAGGAGAATGATAAACTCATGAGAGCAGGATTCATCTACAAAATAGAGCACACGGACTGGGTATCACCAATAGTGATCGTTATGAAGAAAAACGAAAAGATCCGAGTGTGTGTCAACTACAAGAAAGTCAATGCCGCTACGAAGAGAGATAACCACCCATTGCCATACACCGAGCACATTATTGAGAGGGTGGTAGGTAAAGAAGCCTACAGTTTTTTGGACAACTTCTCGGGATACAATCAAGTGTGAGTACACCTCGACGACAAGCACAAGACTGCCTTTGCTACAGAGTGGGGGATATTTGCCTACATCGTTATGCCCTTTGGGCTAATGAATGCGCCTGTAACCTTCCAACACCTGATGTGCACAATCTTCAAAGACATGCTCAAATGTGAGCTAGAGGTGTTTGTGGATGATCTATGTGTACACTCTAGCTAGGTAGAACACTTAGAGAAACTACGAGTAGTCTTTGAGCGGTGTCGACTTTATAATCTCTCGTTGAACCCCTTGAAGTGCCAATTTTGGGTGAAATGCAGATGCAGCTCTCAACCTTCTTGATCATTCATAGGAAGTCTTCATCGTACTATCCCCAAGCCAATGGCCAGGCAGAATCAATAAATAAGATCCTGGTCAATGTGCTCACAAAGGTGGTTTCCACTTCTCGGACTGACTGGGATAACAAGCTCATGGCAACTTTATGGGCCTATCGAACAAGGGGTCTCCTTATGCTCTCTTGTGCCTCCCCATGCCTCATATTTATAATGAATTAGAGAGGAGGGGATAAGGATGAGAACAAGAGTTCTTGGTGCAGGGACTCTTGGAAAACTCAGTGATCTGATGCTTAACTCATAAATCTAATGGTTCCATTGGCTCCAAAAGGGGGGTAAAACCTGAAGACACTTGAAACCCAAGACACTTGGTTGGGAAGCTCTCAATTCACTCGAAATGTCGAGCATCTTCATGAAGCCTAAAGCACTCCGGAATCTCTCCTGGTCATCGCCATTAAACTCCATCACCTCTTCTAATGTCTGTAGACTACGATCGCAGTGCCCACGATTTTGCCAAACACTTTTCTTTATTTTTTTTCTTTTTATAAAATCTCCAAAACTAACTAAAACATCACTTGTCTTTTCTTCTAAATGACATCTAGTCCTATATTTTTAGAATAATATCTAAAATATCTAGAATGTGCTAGTTTTGCCCAGAATCTAATATTTTTTGACCATCCATACTATACATATTAATACTAGTGATTAATATGGCTCTCATAAGTCTCGTTCACGTTGTAACTTCCATGAAGGGTGGCTATGGTCCTTGTTAATCCAAGAAAAATATTAGATTTACAACTCTCAGTTTTTAAATATATATTTAATTAAATAAAAATTACTAGCTATTAACGTTAGTTCGTTTTTACCTTAGTTACTCTTTAGTTAGCAATCTTACTAACTTATTAATTGACTAACTAACTTTTGAACTAGCTAACTAACTTTTATTGCGTGGAAATATTACAACAATCTAGATTTCTTTGACAGGTTTATTCAAAGGGTAATCGACACAAGCCCAAGTATTTTCTCTACTTTTGCTATCACGTAGAATACAATTTCATTAAATGACATGTAGCAAAGTGATGCACATAATAATTTTCTTAACGTGAATGTAATAATGAAAAGTAGTGTGCTTGAGACTCATGATTCTAGGCTTAATTGGACTAATATTCCCACTGAATCCAACATTTAGAGCCACATAACTAAAACAAATCCTAGATCACTTCAAAGAAGGTTACTCAAACTTACCTTTTGATTAGTGCCACTAAATCTGATCGATTTTTTTGTATGAAATCTTTGCTAGTAGGTCGATCTCTAAGTAGCGTGGTTATTGATTTAGCAAAGAAGGATATTTCCTCTAAGGTAGAATGGCTACTCCAATTTGACTCCATATTGACTAATGCCAAGCTCTATGCAATGATTGATTTGGTCTTTCTTAAGGATGAGGTGAGTCAAGTTGCTTTTAGTTGGCATCCCACTTGGGAAGATATGAATACCTCTTATACAAAAGAATCTTGATTCAGGTCAAGTATGTTGAGACCCTCCCTTAGAAGAAATTGGAGTCATGTAGAGATATCTCTTCTTATGATTTTGTGACCAAAATCAAAGACCACTCAAATACTTAACCAACTTGAGAAGCATAGCCACTTCATGATCCCATTCTTACAGAAGTGGTTTTCTTATTGACTTGATTTTTCTTGTAATGGTAGTTGCCTCATGATGATAGTTGAGCAAGGATGTATAATTAGTACACTTCAATCTGGCCCAACTTACTATAGGACCCCTTCACTATATTCTATTATATGTCATAGAATTTGGACATGCCATCACAACTATAATATCATCCATTACTTGATAATATTTTGATTGAAGAATAATTAAGTATAATAAGTTGCTTTGCAAGACCTTGCTTGCTTTGCAATTTGATTCTTACCTTTTCATACTAGATACCAAACCAATAGCATGGGATGATGCTTTTATTGAATTGGAGTATAATCCAAATCTCTAAGGCTGGTGGATTCCCAAAACTGAAAAACTCCATTGAGTATTGTATATAAGTAATCCTTATTTACATTATTTCTATTTCATTGTTTCACGCAATATGTTGCACTACCAAGAGCTAAAGCCCCTCCAACTTTTGAAAAAATTTTGCATCTTATTGTGAGCACTATATCTGAGGTATGAGCTTTAAAATTGTGTCATAAGTACAATAGTAAAACACAACAAAGTTGCCATCACTTCTTTCTATCATTTGCACTGCATGATACTCTCAAAGTTTCACTAAATGAATGTAGGAACATGATAGATCACATTAGTAATACAAGTCAATAATGAAAATGAACATCCAAGATTTAAAGATAGCATTATCACTAGAAACTTTCCTAAAGATCTAAAGGGCCTAGAAGTATCAAGATGGAAGATCATCATAATATCAAGCTACTAAATTTCTCATAGAGCTTGGGAATTCCCAATATAGTTAATATTTAGCCACATGATCAACTCGTGTCCCCTTTACTTGAAAGTGGAGTCTACCCTAATTATTATACACGTTGTCTTTCCAAGTCCCACTTTAAATGATGGGTTAAGATTTAGCCACATGGCCAAATCTTGATCCCTTATTTGAAAGTGGGACTTGGGAGATTCCCAAATTCTCTAATATGGTGTTTACCATGGCTTTATTTTGCAACTTAGAATTAGCAATTGCACTTGCTATAGTCTTACCTAGACCATTCACAAATTAAGAACATTGCAATTTCATTGATGGTTTGTCCATAGCATCCAATCTATTCAACAAATTCTTGAACTTTTGCTTGTAATCTTGCACAAGCATAGACTTCTATTAAATTTTCCTTATTTTATTTAGAACATTAGTGGTTGTTTTATCCTTCCAAAATCTACTTTAAAATGTGTTTTTGAGTTCTCCATATGCAATGAAATTACCAACACCATACATACGCTATGATTTCATAGCTTTTCTTTTGAAAGTTGCAAAAAATTTCTAGAATTCGACTTGATCCCCATACATGATGTTCTTGAAGCCATTAAATCTTATCTTGAATTGAGCCACATGATGGTTCAAATATTTATTTTTCTTTCCAAAAATCTTGGAAGCCCTAACTTTAGGTAGACTAGTTAATTTGGACTCATTATGGGCTACTCTTGCTTCTTCAATAGAGATAAAGGATTTCAAGTTATAGATTTCTTTGCTACCAAAAAAAAAGTCTACATCAAGAGGACTACACTATCAAGACTAGTTTCTATAATCTCTCAAAATCCACGTGATGAGGAGTAGTTTGATCTTAGGGAAGAGGTATTGGTTCCTCTTCATTCATGGAATTTTCATGAGAATGGTACACTAAGGGTACTCCTCCAATGGTATTGATATCTTGGCAAACCTATATCCAAGTTGTATAATTTTTCTCATCCAAGTTTGTAGATTCTCTTGCTTCTCCTCAACTCTCTACACTTGCTTCTTGTGGGAATAAGATATGATTAATTCTTTAACAACCCGTTGTTGAGAAACACGGATCTAGAGCTATGCTAGCTATGGAGGATGGAGATTATAGATATGGAACATGGTAGAGGTGAAAGATTGTAACTCAAGTGAATTAGGTTCGAAGATGGATTAGCTTGGACTCATAAACAAAATCTTGAGTGACACAAAAAATGAAAGTACCATTGCATTGAAATGAGTGTCAAGTACATGCTTATATAGCTTTTTTGGATAGTACCACTCTTCCTCTCTGCGCTTATGGGATTTTGGACATCTCTTCTGGAGCATACAACTTTTGTCATCTCTCTTATACAAAGCCTCTTCTAGGCATACATCATCTGATTTCTCAACACCCCCCCTCAAATGATGAGTCTCTACCCTTGCTGGCTTTTGCCCCCCCTGTATGTAAACATGGACCAGGGGACTAGCTCTTTGGCAGCCTAGTCAAGTTAAGGCTTGAAACTTTACATCTTTGGTAGGGTTTTTACAATATCCACTATGGAGCAAATTCCTTAAAACAGTTTGTCATAGTTGTTGACGGTAGCGGAAGTATCTTTTTCTTCTTCTTCATTCATGAATTGATTTTGGTGGTGGTTATTCTGCATCTGCTGTGCTCTTTTCTTGTGGAAGCATTCATTGACAATATGGCTAGTTTTACCACAATAATGACATGTCATCCGATTCTTGTTGTCGGTGTTGAATCCTCAACCTCTTCCCTTGGGTCCAGTAGCTCCTCTAGTGTATAAGAGGTTTTCTCTTGAGCTGGTCTCTTTTACATCTTTGCTTTTAAATTTGCTTTTTTTTAAATTTTCTTTTGTCCATCAAGCAGTGAGTGCTCAATAACTTTGAGTGAGAGACTTGGAACAATACTTAGAGTAGACACAAGATTTTCATATGGATCCTTGTTTACGCTTGCAAGTAGTACAGCTATTGCTTCATCTTCATCAATATTCTTCTTAAGAGTTGCAAGCTGGGTTTTTAGGCTCTTGAACTTGTTAATGTGCATGGTCATAGAAGCACTATCTTTGATATCTAGTTTATAAAACTGCATGAGTAGTTTTACCTTTGAGTTCTTTGCTTGGGTACCAAACATTCTGTCAAGTTCCTCCCAAGCGGTTCTAGCATTTCTTATGCCAGATATATGATGTAGCACATCATCACTTAGTCCCCAGGAAATGATGCCTAGTGCCTTGTTATTCATCTTCTTCCATTCTTTGGTTTTGAACTGGTCTTCTTCAACAAACCCATCTTCATCATCTTCCTTCTTGTTATCTACATCATCTTCAAACAAGTCCCATAAGTCTTTCCGCATAAGATGGTACATGGTCTTCTCCTTCCAAGCATGGAAACCTTCACCATTAAATTTTGCTATATGTTCCACTTCAGTCATCTTTAGTAGGAGGTCTTACCACGAGAACTCTCGGGTAGTGTCTATCCTTTTATAAGAAGATTGAGATTTACAAGGGATTCGATAATTGTGCAAGAAAATAATTTTTTATGTGGAAAAGTGTCTTGGTAACAACAACACTTTTATGAGTATTTGCATGCTTATGAGTATGAACTATTATTACAATGATTGCACAAATGAATTCAAAGGCTACGTGCATGAACTGGGCTTGTGCTACGTTGGTTAGAGAGATATAGTGTGAACGGGGGTACTTTAGGAAGGGTTGATTTTAATCTTAATGTTAAGGTTAAATTGAATAGACCAAAACCCTTATTTTTTCACGCTCTCTTCTGTGCAAACCCGCAGTCTCATCCGTCAGACTGCATCGCTTTCTTTGTATTCAGTACAGCGGCAAATCATCGACGTAGTAGTGGAGTTAGAATGGCCACCAGAGCTCTAAGAAGAGAGGTGTAGATGACCAGTTCATCGGGCACGGTCGCTTCTAATGTTGAGCTCATGGGCAGAGGTGATGGTACAGGTGGCTGGAGAGTGGAATTACTACCACTGTCAATTGATGTCAATTGTAGACCTCCTTGTTGTTGTTGGTGTTGTTGTTGGGCCCTCACCAGCAACACAAACTTCTGCCCACTCCCACAGTGGTTGCCCTCCTCCTCCACCTTCTTGTTGCACCCAAAGTAGAATACCCCTATTACTCGATCCACAGCCTTCAATCAGATCTGACGACACAGCTATGCAAGTTGTTTTGAGGTCATCTATGTGAAAATGCAAGCAGAGATGGATCGGACGAGAAAACTGATGTGCCTTTTCTTCCTTTGCTTCTTTCTTCAATTCGGTGACATCAGATTCCTTTGTGCTAATATTTGTGAATGGCTTCTACGATTTGTACGGCCTCCACTACTCGTTCTCCTTGGGTGCTGAAAACAGCCTCTGGATGCCCAATTATCATGTAGGCACAAAGAAGACCCGAGGAGGATACCTGTCCATCTCTTTATGGCCACTTTTCTTAGATTCAGTTGTTTTTCCTGCAGTTGTGCTATTCTGAATCTTCCTAGTATCTTTACCACAAGCTTTGTTCACAACCTGACTATAACCTTTCGCTAATAGTAGAACTCTCTCTCTCTCCTACACTATCAAACTAATTTTACTCCTCCTAAACTAAACTGCTATCATTACCATGAAATCTAGAACAAGAGGTAGTAGAAGTAGAAGAGGGAGAATGGGTGTGGCTAGACATAGCTCACCACAGCTTTGATACCATGTTGAGAAACACAGATCTAGAGCTATGCTAGCTATGGAGGATGCAGATTATAGATATGGAACATGGTAGAAGTGAAAGATTGTAACTCAAGTGAATTAGGTTCCAAGATGGATTAGCTTGGACTCATAAACACAATCTTGAGTGACACAAAAAATGAAAGTACCATTGCATTGAAATGAGTGTCAAGTACATGCTTATATAGCTTTTTTGGATAGTACCACTCTTCCTCTCTGTGCTTATGGGATTTTGGACATCTCTTCTGGAGCATACAACTTTTGTCATCTCTCTTATACAAAGCCTCTTCTAAGCATACATCATTTGATTTCTCAACACCCGCTAGCTCACCCACTACATGATCCTCCCATGTTACCACCAACCATGGCTATATGTGCCATCTCCATCATAGAGATTGATCCCAAGCATGAAGAGCCCATAGCATCAACCTATTTGAGGATGAGAGTCACAACCAAGAAAGAAGATGTTCTTGATGCACTGATTGATAAAGGAGCAAACCATAGCATTCTTATCTATAAGGACCGGACCAAAATAGAACAACACTAGCTAATCCCAACCATTTTTAAGGTCAATCCATATCGGGGAAAACCCTGTTCTTTACTAGGAAAATGCAAGATTATGTGATAACCATCAAGATTGAGAGCCTTTTGATGGATTTCTATGTACTACCAAACATTGAGGTGGTGGAGAAGGAAACTCAATTGGGAAGGGCCTTCACGAAAAAGACTCATTGTAATATTTATTATGACAACCAATGCATCCACCTCACCCTAGAAAATGTGAGAATCATAATGGCTTTCAACAAGGGTGCCCTAGCTTCTACAAAGCCTATAGTGCCACTAATCTCCACATCATGTGCCAACTCTACTCATCATGGGGGTAAAATCTTATTAAATGAAATAAAACATGCTTACAAGAGCAAAAGGGAACCAATAAGTAAGTTGACCACAACTAGAATGCACCAAAAAAATGGGTCCCCAAGGGTAAGCCCAACTCCTTAAAAGCTCACTCTATAGATAAATCTAGATCTTGAATCCCATACCATAGACCAAATGTAAGAATTAGCACTACAATAAACAAACATATACAAAGCAACGATGGGTTTCAAAGACCTTATTGCACTATGCATAAAAGTACTATAAAGGTAATTGATGGATTTGGCTCGCAAAGGTTTCCACAATGCTCACTAGTAAGACCACAAAGACTATGACCACATAAGTGGTTGTACAACCATTCACCATGCAAACATCCTCCAAGAAAATGGAGTGCAAGTACACTCAAAATGATACTCACTATAAGCCATGTGTTGTGCTCATGAATGTGCTCCCCTCTAGCAGAAAATAACAAGGTGTAACATCTAATTTGGCACCACCCAAGAGTACTACAATGTCATCATACTAAAATTTAAGAATGCCTCTAAACCATCAACCTGCATCAAACACAAACACTCAAAAGGATTCGGAGACACAAGTTCCTTCAAGGCCAATGTATCTCAAAACTCGGGAGGTTCACTCACCAATTCCTATTCAAAATAGCTCCCACCACCATCCTAGGGACGATCCCCAACTAGCATTAATAGCCACACCACACCAAAGCTTGTAATGACACTAAATTATAACCAACCAAATCCTATCATGAGGTCAAGTAGTAGTATGCACCAAGTATGTTACACTAAACTCAAACGATGCATAGCATTAGAGAACAATATTGTACTCCGCTCTTATTTGGATCAAATACTTGGAGGAGGAACTCAATATTGTCATTCACACGGGGACACAAGATTCCCTAATGGATGCCCTTTCCTACATCACTCATGTGGGCATAAGGCCAAGTGACATGGATCATTACATTATCATGGAATGAAATCCTCAATTTTATGGTTGGCTACTGCAACAAGATCCTACGTTATTGAATTAGTTTAACTTTTCTTATAGATACTAGATGTTACATAATTATTGCCTATGCATTTCATTTATCTCTCTTTCTCATTCATGTTCTAATAAGCATTCTTTTTGTTTATTTTTCATTCATTGCCTCAGAACACTTGAGACATGGGAAATCATAACCTCGCCATTAGCCTCCCCTACAAGCTAGGAAGAATTACAAACTTTTAGTGAAGGGGAGGGGGTAAGTAGATGAGAAGAGTATGCATGTCCTTTTAACAAATATGCAACAAACAATTTTTCATACAAATATATGAATATCTAAAATGAAATGTGCAAGCTTGTGTACTTTGAACTTTGAACTTTTGATTACATGTCCCATTTTTCCTAGATATATTAAAAAATGGCAAGAGTTGACAAGAAGATCATATGTGAAAAGCACAAAAAACCCAAGATTTCCTTCACAAAAGGAGAGCTAATAAAGTACAATATGAATGTAGACATCCTCTAAGGAATAGGAATCTAAGATATAAACAAATTCAAAATGTGGGATAGATCATAGATGGAGAGCAAAAATCCCAAGAAATATTGGAAATGTGTGGCTCAATAAATATGTGAAGTTTGGAGATAGGGTGAACTATCCAAAGTGCATGGAATTACTTTTTGCCAACGATGACATTGACAAAAGGATTGGTCTGATCACCATGAAGAGAAGTAAAGGGCCTACAAAAGGTGGAAGTTCCCTTTATATAGAGTGGTGCACATGACCCTAGATTTACTTGAGCACTCGTCGTACTACAGTGTTACAAGCGAGAAGACTGATGTTGTGGGGTGAGTTTAAATTCACAAAGAATGGGATGGAAAATGATGAAAAAATTAAGATTAAGGCAATCCTAACAATGCAAGCAAAGCTAATACATACATTATTCTCCAATACTAAACACAACTCCATGATGAATAGGATCCATATAGAAATGTTTGAGAAGTTAATGGCCATTGCCAAGCCTTCAGGATTCAGGGATTCAAGCTCTAATACCATGTTGGAAGAGAGGGAGAGAGACAGAGTGGAGTGGAAGATGAGCCTCAGCTCATTGTTGTTCTTCTTCCATTATTCTTCCATCATTCTAACTGAAAGAGACTTACACACGTAGGTATGACTAACCAAGACTAACTATGGTTAAGTCATTGGTTGCACCGACTTATTGAATGTCACACACATGTACAACTATATCCAGCTAATATCGGTCACACACATAAAGATAGACTGACTGAAGAGTAACAGGAGCTTGATATTCTAACACCTTTGTGATTACATCCAACTATCTTAAATTAATGGTGTTACTTAACTAAACTAGAAGAGACTTGCAAAAGAAGAGAGACTTGTCCCCTTTTTTGACATCAATGTAGGAATCAACAAGTATGCCATGGCTAAACTCATCCTCTAGGCTACCATATTGGAGGCTTCTTACCTCAACCTCGTGGAAGATATGAATGAAAGTTGATTTATCGGTTGTGACCACCCTTACCTATTGTCTACTCCAATGAGCACTCACATCTCTATCAAAGGATATATGATGAGCAAAGCCTATCTTAACCATTCCCTAAAGACTTTACTTCCACCATCTCAAAACAAGAGAAAAGAAAAGGAGTGCTTAGTTCATCCAAAAAAAAAAAACCCAACACATACACAAACATCTTGTAATGTACCCACCTTGATTATGTGACAAGTAACATTTTAGTAGTCAACCAGAGTTTACCTTCCAATTGTTGCCATCCGTAATCTATCTAGAATGATCAGATTTTTTCTGGCTAGTTAACCCTAGGTCTACCTTGCAGGGGAAGCGTCCTACCGTTACCCACAGAGAACTAACCTGAAGGTTCCTAATTGACCTAACAATCACCTATCATAAACTAACTCACATCTGGAGGTGTCCTTCGAGAGGCTTCTTGTTTGGAAGCGGAGTGACTCTCATTATCCTAGGTAAGTCAGTGAATTGGCCCTTCCTAAAGTTTCTTCCTATCATTTGTTTTTGGGAAACCTCTCGGCCAACCGAGACCACCCTACCATAAGACTAGATTCATCGGGAATCCATCCACCCGCTTCCCTCTATGAAGTTTCTTAGTTATTTAATTACCTACCACATTACGTGAAACATATAAAAACAGCTTATTTAATTAAAAATCCATTTATGCATAGTTGTTTTTATTTAATTACATGAGAAAAATTACAATTTCACGTGCTGCCTCATCGGATGCATCTACACGTCACTAAGATCAAATCCACCTATAGCTAGCATTTTTAGGTGTCCCAAGTAGAACTCCGGGCCATACAAGGGACCATGTAGTTCCTAGGTGTGTAAAGGATTTACTAGCCAGAGCCCCCTTGGCACTCTATCCACCCTCTACTCAATGTGATCCCTGCTGGGAGACCTCTCGCCATCGGAGTCGGTCCATGCTTCCGCAGCGGTAAAAACATCCCTTCTTGGTATGGGGATTTAGCACCTATCCTTGGGGGAGGTATAGGACTCCTCAATGTTTATATGTTACAATACTTAATTCAATCAGGATCTAATCTAGAAAAACACAAACAAGATTGATGTCTTTAAGAAATTATGAATTCAAGCAATCATGCAACTTTCAATGATGATTAATCTCGTAGCAATCGACCCTTGAAATTCATTCAGTGAGCTCTTCCCCTTGGAATTTAACTAGGGAATCTAGATTTGGGGCCTTTAACTTCTCAGCTTAAGGTTTATGATGAATTCTTGTAATCCAAGTTCCTTAGCCTTAAGTCAGTTTCTTTAACTGGGAGATATTTTCGGTCTTTAAAATCTTCTATCAAAACTTCTAGATTAAAACTATATCCTTGACTAACTTCTTCAAGATTTCATTCTTAATAAATTTGTCTTGAAAAAATCCTCATGATTTCTCTTCAATTCTACGATTTCGTAGTTTTCCTAACAGTTCTAGCTTATAAGATATTCTAATAATTTACCAAATGAATACTCTAATATCGCAATATTTCTTAAGAGACTGTAATATTTCCATGCAATTAAAAGTTAGTTGGTTAGTTCAAAAGTTAGCTAGTCAATTAATAAGTTAGTAAGATTACTAACTAAAGGCTAACTAAAGTAAAAACTAACTAACGTTAATAACTAACAACTTTTATTTAATTAGAAATATTTTTTAAAAAAATTGAGTCATAAATCTACATTTTCTCCAAATTGACAAGGATTGTAGCCACCTATCACAAAAGTTATCACGTGAACGAGAGTTACGAGCCATATGAGTCATTAATTCAATGTGTATAGTATGGATAGTCCAAAAATATTAGATTTTTGGACAAAACCAACATATTTTAGATACTATTGTAAATATCCTAAAAAGATATGAAATTTTCTAGAAATGGATGTCATGTAAAAAAAGCAAGTAATTTTTAGCTAGTTTTGGATATTTAATACAAAAAAAAGAAGGATTGGTGAAATTGTGCATGCCATGATCGCAATTTACAGGCAATAAATAGTACTTCGAACAAGGAGAAGAAGAAGGAGTGATCTAGAATATTTCTAATCAACTGACTTAGGGTTTTACCCCCCTTTTGAAGCCAATGGAACCATCAAATTTATGATTTGAGCATCAAATCACTGATTTTTCCAAGATCCCCTCCACAAAGAGCTCTTCTTCTTAGCCACAACCATTCTTCTCTAATTCACTATAAATAAGAGGTATGGGGAGCAGTTTAGAGAGGCACAAGGAGGACCCCGAGAGGCTATGAGAGAGAGGTAGAGAGAGAGAGGTAGAAGAATATCCCTCCAAGAGGTTGTGAGAAGGAACTTGAGAGAGAGAGAGAGGAGTTACCCCAAGAGGCTGCGAGGGAGAGAGTTAGCTCAATTCCCCCTATCTTGGTCTTCGACTAAGCCATCTTCTCTTATGCTCTCCCATATCAAATTCATTCATCATTCTTTATCTCTCAAATCTACTTGCGGACGATGGGCCCCAAGTGAAAGATCTTTCCAAATGCTGAAACTCCCACCATAACCAATGGGACCACGAACCAAGGGACTGCAACTATGAAAAATGCATCTCTTATGAATCAGGTGCACCCTGTTGTATTAGGGAAAAGAAACCAGGAGAAAATAATATTTACATTAATTATCGCAACTTAATTGAGCATGTCTCAAGATAATGAGCGTATTAGGAAAATTTTATTCATCGCATTCATCTTAGGTGATCAATTAAAATTGCACATAAATTGCATGAAAAATTCACGCTAATATATAATATGAAAAGTTTCAAGAATACGCATTAAACTGCAATTGAGCCAGATAGATTTTATGCATCTGCATCCGTTTGCTTAGTTGAAATAATAGGAAATCCTATTGCATCTCACAAAACATAGATTTCGTTGTAGGGAAGCTAATGTCCCAAATTGCAATCAACATTGCAAGGATACTTTTAAGGAATTTTTATGATCTGTTTTTGTGTCAGGGCATAAAATTACCTAAATGAACATGTCATTAACGTGTTAATTAAGGAAGTTGCTTGTATGTGTTACCACTAATGTGCCCTTAGGTAAGTAGGAAACTAAATTTATCAAGGGAAGTAGGTGGGTGGAACCCCCAATGGGTCTGTCCTATGGCAAGGTGGTCCCAGAGAACTGGGAGGCTTCTCAACATTCAAATTTGATGACATATTGACCTTAGATAATGTAGGGTAGAACCTTGGCTCATATCATTTTAGGGGACTAGAATGGGACTTTACCCTATGGGTAGAGAGGTCGAGCGATGCATCCCTCTCGTTTTCCATTCTCTTTGAACCAAGTGCGATATGAGTCTGCCTCGGTTTAGATGCTCTGCGCAAAGTAGATTGTCTGAAGACTGCATCTAAATACCGACACTAGAAGGCTGTAGAATGACTTGACCATTAGAAACCCAAGAAGATTCAGGTCGATCCTAACAAGGTTGGCCAATACGCTTCATTGCGGAGTAGACTTGGGATTCGCTATCCAAAAAACCCTGCGACATTCCATGGGAGTGCCAGGTAGCATATTTTAGATCAGAATCCCAATGGACTACTAAAATGTGTCGCGACCTAGGAATGTTATAGTTGGTATCAGAGCAAACCAACAAACAACATAAGAAAGATAAGAGTAAATCAAGTAATAATTTCAAAACCTTTATTGACTATGGAAGTACACATTCTTTTATTTCTCCTGCTTGTGCAAGAAAGCTAGGAATAACCACAATAGTTGCACCCACTTTACTTGTGGAATTAGCAAATGGGTGTGAAATCAATTGTACTAGGCAAACTGCCAAAGTGAGATTCCTACTCAGTGGAAAGCCAACAATTGTAAAATTCAAAGTAATGAACTTAGGGGCTCATGAATGCTTACTTGACTTGGATCGATTAATACCCAATGATGCCCACATTCACTATGGAAGGGGCCAAATTTCCTTCTGAAGTTATGAAGGGGAACTAGTCACAACTCAAGGGGAGGCTGGTAAACCCAAAATCCAATTAGCAAAGGCATCACAGATAGTTAAGGGAATGCAGAAGGGTTTACGCATCTACTTGATCAAGTTGAATAAACTAGAGTAAAGCAAGGAGTCTAAAGAAGAACTTGCATGGCTGAAGGAGTATGCAAATGCGTTCCCCGAAGACTTGACGGAGCTACCGCCCCCAAGGGAGATTAGATCAAACTCATACCAAGTGCCACTCCAATTGCAAAAAGACCTTACAAAATGTCTATTTCCGAAGCTATCAAATTAAAAGAGAAACTCAAATAACTTTTAGATCGGGGGTTCATTTGGCCTAGTAGTTCGCCATGGGGAGCTCCTGTGTTGTTTTAGAAGAAGAAGGATGGAACACTCTGCATCGACTACAAAGGGCTAAATCAAGTAACCATCAAGAATAAATATCCTATCCCAAGTATAGATGAGTTACTCGATTGCCTACAAGGGGCAAAAATCTTCTCAAAAATAAACTTAAGGTCAGGGTATTACCAAATCCTCATCAAGGATGAGGATATTCTAAAGACATCTTTCAACACCAGATATGGTCATTTTGAGTTTACAATAATGTCCTTTGGATTAACCAATGCTCATGCTACATTCAATAGACTAATGCACGATATCTTTAGACCATATCTTGAGGAGTTTGTACTTGTTTTATTTGATGATGCCCTGGTCTACTCCAAGGAAGAAGAAGATCATGAGCCTCAACTTTGCATTGTCCTTGAAATCATGAGGATACACAAGCTTTATGCCAAAAAGAAGAAGTGTGCCTTTCTCAAATGACAAATTGAGTATCTATGCTTCATTGTATCAGAAAATGGAATCTCTATCATGATAAAGTTTTCCGAATTAACTTAAGGAATCTAGCCATGAATTTTAGTTATATCTTCTCACTAGCAATTTTAATTACTAGAATGGTAACCAATTTTGTCAAGAATCGTGTGGTGGGGGGACTTGCTCAAGATGCTACGCCGAACACACACAGAATGCACAAGGAGAAGCTCACTCAAGAGACAAGAAGAGAGATGGAGGCCAAAAAAATTTCTTGCTAGTTTCTTCTTCTTCTTCCATACTCTTTACAATGTACACAAAGTATAGATAAGATACAACATAAAGAAAAGTGGCCTACTAAGTCAAACAATGCATAACCGACTACACTAGTCGACTGGCCCTATAACTATGCCAACTGTAAATAGGTGTAACAACCTGAATATAATAAATAATGAGTCAGTGGCCATGTGAGAGTCATAATGACCATCAACGTGCTAAGTGTAGACATGTGGACCCATCTAACCAGGTGGTCCATCATCAATGCCTGCATGTGTTGAGCTTGTCATCTCAACACTCCCCCTCAAGCTCAACTGCATCTTTGCAACTCCAAGTAAGCTTCGAAACTTTTGAAGTTTCTCTATACCCAATGCCTTTGTGAAGATGTCAGCTATCTGATCCTATGTGCTGACATACACCAAGTCAATCTCACCTGCTAGTACCTTCTCTCTCACAAAGTGGTAGTGTACCTCAATATGTTTTGTCCTGGCATGGAACACAGGGTTCCTATCCAATTGTATATTGCTCATGTTGTCACAATAAATGATAACAACTGGACCTTCCACCTGCACATCCAAATTAGCCATTAACTTTTTTAGCCATACTACCTCACATGCTGCAACAGCAGCACCTCTATACTCAGCCTTTGTACTTGACAAAACAACTGTAGATTGCTTTTTGCTGCTCCAAGCAACTGCTGCACTACCAAGAGAGAACATGTATCCGCTGGTAGATCTTCTATCAGACATACTACCAGCCCAATCTGCATCTGTGTATCCAAACACCTGTACATCTGTACCTGCCTCATAGAAAAGTCCATAATGTAATGTGGATTTCACATATCTCAATATGCGTCTGACTGCATCCAAATGTGGCTTTCTAGGTACTTGCATAAAATGACTCACAAGACCAACAGCGTAGCTCAAGTCTGGCCTTGTAATGGTCATGTAGATCAAACTCCTCACTATCCTCCTGAACATAGCAGGGTCTTCTATCTCATCCCCAACATCAGCACTCAACTTTACATTCTGCTCCAACGGGATTGAAAGTGGTTTGCATGCTGTCATACCATACTTGGACAACATATCCAAGCCATACTGTCTTTGGGATAGCCATATACCATCATCACATCTGATCACCTCAATGCCAAGAAAGTACCTTAGCTCACCTAAATCCTTCATCTCAAACTTCTTCTTCAAAAAATCCTTGACTTCAGCAATCCCACTATCACTATCACCTGTAATAATCAAGTCATCCACATAGATGACTATGATGACCAAACCTGCATCTCCCTTTCTCACATAAAGTGAGTGATCAGCATCAGAAACATAAAATCTAATATTGACAATATACTCTCTTATCTTGTCAGACCATGCTCTAGGTGCTTGCTTGAGCCTGTAGAGCGCCTTCTTCAACCTGCACACATACATGGGATGCTCTAAATCTTCATAACCTGTTGGTTGATCCATATACACTTCTTCCTGCAAATCACCGTGCAAGAAGGCATTCTTCACATCCATTTTCTACAACCTCCAACCTTTGGCTGCTGCCAAAGTAATCACACATCTGACAGTTGCCATCCTAGCAACTGGACTGAAGGTTTCTTCATAATCTATGCCATATGTCTGGGCATAGCCTTTTGCAACCAGCCTAGATTTGTACCTACTAATAGAACCATCTGCGTTGTGCTTAATCTTATAAACCCACTTACATCCAATAGCTTTCTTGCCCTTCGGCAATGATACTAGATCCCAAGTCTTATTGGCCTCCAATGCAGCCATCTCCTCATCCATTGCTGCATCCCAATGAGCATGACCAATAGCCTCCTCAAAACATGTGCGCTCAACATCCTCAATTAGTTTCACCATATAAGCATAATGGTGAGCTGCATAACCTTCAAAACCAAATCTTTTAACAGGGTATCTGACCCTGCTAGATCTGCGTACCACCGGATCACTCAATGGAGCCTTTACATTACTATGAGCTCTCTGTACACCTGGAGTCCTGACAGAAGGAATACCAAGCTCATCATCCAAGCTCTCTGAGCCACTGGAGTCTCCATCGAGAACTGCATCAATGCCATCTGACACTTTATTCTTTCCTTTGTCTTTACCTGTAGTGCTACTAGATGCACCTGAAGATGTAGAGGTACTCCTTAGTCTCCCAGACCAAGAACTACCAGATGATGTCTCTGGTCCACTAAGAGTCCGTGATTCTTGCTTTTTAGCCTGCACATGAGAGTCATGATCATCATCATCCAATGCATCACCACTAGATGCATACCAACTGCTCATTTCATCAAAGATGACATCCCTGCTCACTCTGAACTTACATGTGACAGGGTTATAACAGCGATACCCTTTCTGCTCTAAACAGTATCCAATAAAAACACATTTTTCTGCCTTTGGATCAAGCTTCTTCCGTAGCTCATCTGGCACATGAACGTATGCAACACAGCCAAATACCTTCAAGTGCGATACATCAGGCTTCTTGCCAGTAAAGCATTCTTCAGGAGTCATCCCATGAACTGTACCTGTGGGAGTTCTGTTCATAATATAAACAGCAGTATGAACAGCCTCAGACCAAAAATGCTTATGCATATTCTTTTCAGCCATCAAGGCACGTGCAACTTCTGCAATATGCATGTTTTTCCTTTCTGCAACCCCATTTTGTTGTGGGGTATATCTGCATGTGAACTGTCTCTTTATCCCATGAGACCTCAGGAAATCACTGAACTCATTCGAGAGGTACTCTCCCCCTCCATCTGACCTCAAACACTTTACTTTCAAGCCTGTTTCTCTTTCAACTGCAGCCTTGAAAGTTCTAAAGTGCTCAAACGCTTCACTCTTTTCCTTCATAAAATATACCCACAGCTTTCTAGAACAATCATCAATGAATGTGACAAAGTATGAATTGCCTCCAAGAGATACATTTTGTGTAGGCCCCCAAATGTTTGCATGCAAAACATCAAGGATATTTCTGCTTACATCTCTGTCATGTGAAAAGGGTCGTCTTGCCTGCTTACCAAACTGGCATGCTTTGCATACCTTATGAAATTCTACAACTCTAAATGTAGGCAAACCTGTAACCAACCCTTTGGACTGCATTAATTTCAACCTTTGTACATTTGCATGTCCAATGTATTTGTGCCAAATTTCAACATCTGCAACAACAGCTTTTCCTTTAGTATACATAGCAGCATTCATAGTAGGAATTCCAACATCCAGAGTAAACATGCGTCCAACTCTACTTCCCTTTGCTACCAACCTGCACTTGTCATTGAAGTCTTCTACAAAGCAGCCCTTTGCATTAAATCTGACTTGCAGCCCTTGCTCTACCATTTGACCGACTGACACCAAGTTCTTTGTAATAGATGGCACATGTAATATATCTGAAAGACTCTTTGTCTTACCATCATGCAAGGACAAGGGAACTTTTCCAATGTGTGAAATTGGGTGGCATGAATCATCACCCGTCTGCACATAACCTGCATTTTGCAAATCCTGCATCTCTCCAAACCATTCTGCATGGCTAGTCATATGATTGAATGCACCTAAATCAACATACCAAACATCATCATGTGTTCCCTTTCCTATAACAGCATTCAACATATGCTGCATAACAAATAGACGTTCATTTTTGTTTTCATTCTGTCGTGAAGACGATGCATAGTTTCCTTGCTGCAACTTACCACTGCGAATATCATCTTTCTTAGCATAACATTGGGCTGCAATATGACCTATTTTGCCACAATAGTGACACACAATACCAGAGTTGTTAGAACCTCTGTTCTACCATTCACCTCTTTCTCTAAATCTCCCCCGGCCTCTAAAGTTACCATGACCTCCTGAAACCTGCATATCGCCAAATTGCTAATTTAATCTGTTTTGCTGGTTGTCATTACCACGTCTTGTACCACAGCCTCTTGAAGAGAACCTACCACATCCCCTTCCTGAACTGGAGTAGAAAGCTTGGATCTATTCACCACTTCTTTCAAATGTCTCACTCTGCATGTTGATCTCTTCAGTGATCATAAGGGAGACCAACTCATCGAAATCTGGAAATGGCTTTCTGACATATACGGAAGTTACAAAAGACTTCCAAGCCTTTTCATTGTTAAGTCCACCCAAGGTAGACGACACCAAATTATCATCATAGGGCATTGCATCAATCGTTGCCAATGCATCTGCAATGCTCCTTACGTTCAGTGCATACTCATTGATAGACATCTTCCCTTTCTTCAATGTATTCAACTCTTGCTTGAGTTGAATCTTTCGTGCCTTTGTATTTACGGAAAACATACTTTCAAGAATGGTCCAAGCTGCATATGAATTCTTTGCATTTCTAATATGTCCCAACATATTATTGTCAATTTTAGCAGACAACCAATACATGACCTTCTTGTCTTTTGCATTCCATTCCTTTCGTGCCTTTGTCTCTTCTGCAGTTGGAGGATCACTCACCTCCGACTCCTTTTCTTCACCTGAAACAAACTTGTAGAGGCCTTTTCCAATAAGAAAGTTCGTAACATGGAACTTCCATGAAGGGTAGTTGTTCTTGTCGAGCTTCTCAATGATGGGGCTTCCACTGTTCTCTGCCATTATCACAAAACTAATACCAAACAGTAAGCAAATCTTCTGTAACCCTCGACCTGTAGTGCACAACAATACATCATACAGCCTTTTTCACTGTCTGCTCAACAATACATGCAATCTGCAACATGTTTGCAGATAAACCTTATGTTTGCTTCCTGCAAACACCTCAAGAATTACAGATTTGCAATCTATAACCTGCGCACCCACTTTCGGTCAAAATAGCCGAAATCACAGTGTACCCTGAAATTGCTGTCCGCAACCTTGCGGCTCTAAAACGGGGTCTGAAACGGCCTCAGATGCCCAAAATAACTGTGAAAAACCCTAAAGGGCCGATTTGCAGAATAAACAGTGCTCTTCGCACACACCAAATCTCATTGCAATCTGAGATTTTTGCTCTACCCTACTTCCGGTGCCTCCACAGGCACTATCCAAGAGAAAGAGTGGAAGGATGGGAGAGCCTCTTACCCGTGGCTTGCTTGCTCGAACCTTGCTTCTTCTTCTTCACTTCAGCCTTTGAAATTAGCCTCTCTCAATGGTGCGGCTTTGATACCATGTCAAGAATTGCGTGGTGGGGGGACTTGCTCAAGATGCTGCGCCGAACACACACAGAATGCACAAGGAGAAGCTCACTCAAGAGACAAGAAGAGAGATGGAGGCCAAAACGTTTTCTTGCTGGTTTCTTCTTCTTCTTCCACACTCTTTACAATGTACACAAAGTATAGATAAGATATAACATAAAGGAAAGTGGTCTACTAAGTCAAACAATGCATAACCAACTACACTAGTCGACTGGCCCTATAACTATGCCAGCTGTAAATAGGTGTAACAACCTGAATATAATAAGTAATGAGTCAGTGGCCATGTGAGAGTCATAATGACCACCGACATGCTAAGTGTAGATGTGTGGACCCATCTAACCAGGTGGTCCATCATCAATGTCCGCATGTGTTGAGCTTGTCATCTCAACAAATTTCATATTCAATGGATGGACAAAATAATTTATTTTACAGTAGGGAAAAAATACATGGTTTATTTTGGGATGACTGGTTATTTGGGAGAGAAGATTTCCCTAACACAATCTAAGCATGGCATTTGGATATATCCATTGGGTAATAATCGAGCTTTGAAGAATGGGTATATAAAAATCGGTACTTTAAAGGAAGATCACAAATTCCATCTTTGACATAGTTGCAGTTTTTAGAGTGACCGGCAACTATAACTCGGTCCAATGGGATGATCTTTGCCGCTTCCTCATAAATATATTGATTTAGTTTAACCTCCTGTCCTCTAGTGAATAAAGTTGAATTCACTTTTTCTTCATGGAATAAATAAACCTTCACAACTTTAAGGTTTTTCATCCATCTTATCCTCTTCAATTTGGTCTGAAGGAAGGCAAGACGAATTGTGCCAATATAACAATATCCACCACTTTTTTCGTGATATAGTGGAGAAGGATCATAGATGCAATCCAAGTAATTGTAATGTAACTGCCTTGATTATGTGACAAGTAATGTTTTAGAGTTGCCCAGAGTTTACATTCCAGCCATCGCCATTTGTACTCTAACCAAAATGATCGGATTTTGTCCACAGCTAGTTAACCCTAGGTCTACTCCATAGGGGAAGCGTCCTATCAATACCCACAGAGAACCGACCTAAAGGTTCCTAATTGACCTAACATTCACCTATCACCAACTAACTCACATCCACCTATAGCTAGCATTTTTAGGTGTCCCAAGTAGAACTCGGGTCATATAGGGGACCAAGTAGTTCCTAGGTGCATAAAGGATTTACTAGCGAGAGCCCCCTGGCACCCTATCCACCTCCTACTTAATGTGATCCCTGTTGGGAGACCTCTCGCCATCGAAGTCGGTCCATGCTTCTACGGCGGTAAAAGCCTCCCTTCCATAACATCCCTTCTTGGTATGGGGATTTAGCACCTATCCTTGGGAGGTATAGGGATCCTCAATTTTTATATGTTACAATACTTAATTCAATCAGGATCTAATCTAAAAAATCACAAACAAGATTGATGTCTTCAAGAAATTATGACTTCAAACAATCATGCAACTTTCAATGATGATTAATCTCGTAGCAATTGACCCTTGAAATTCATGCAGTGAGCTCTTCCCCTTGGAATTTAACTAGGGAATCTAGATTTGGGGCCTTTAACTTCTCAGCTTAAGGTTTATGATGATATTCTTGTAATCAAAGTTTCTTAGCCTTAAGTCAGTTTCTTCAACTGGGAGATATTTTCGGTCTTTAAAATCTTCTATCAAAACTTCTAGATTAAAATTATATCCTTGACTAACTTCTTCAAGGCTTTGTTCTTAATAAATTAGTCTTGAAAATTTCCTCATGTTTTTCTGCAATTCTATTATTTTGTAGTTTTCTTAACAGTTCTAGCCTATAAGATATTCTAATAATTTACCAAGTAAATACTCTAAGATTGTAGTATTTCTTAAGAGACTTATCTTATTTGGTAAAGGGTTGTTATCCGTGCTCGTGACTCCGTTAGTGATTCCCATGCTTGCAACTCCAACCATTGTTTCCACATCGGTAGGTTCACTTGCGACTCCCGCCTTTGCTAGCCTATAGCTTAGGTCGTCTCACACACTCAAGCGTAGGTCATCATAACAAAAAACATATGCTATGCATCCAGTTCTTTGTATTTTGATACCATGGTTAACATGCACATGCAAAAGTGGATGACTCTAACATGCTAAAACATAATTTTCAATCAGAAACGTGTCGTGCACAATCAGGCTTTCCAATGCTCATTTACTAACTCGTTGCGGCAATGTAAGGATAGCATCGAAATAAGGCTCATGCTACTATCCTCTTAATTAAAATACAATGAATCCTATATCATGATATGCATCAACAAAATCAGCAATAATTAGCACCCAAATCGCATCATTCAAACTCCCCACCCCCTACTTTTAGGTATTGCTTCCATTGCATAGGTGTACGGGTTCATTTTGTCATGTTTTGATGTATGAAAAGCAATAAATCACGAACTTTGACAAAGAGATAGGGAAAACTGAGGCCAAACCTTATGCTTCGCCACCACCATACATTCACAAACACTCATTATATTTTTCTTATTTTTATGAAACGTATTTCTATTTTTTCCTTATTTTTCTTTATTTTTAGCATTTATGTATCAATAATCACAATTATTTTTTATTTTTCTCATACCAATCATTTTAGTATACTGAAATTCAATTTTACCTTCCATTTTCCCCCATAGGAATACATTTTTCCTATCCAAAACGATAATACCATCATTTTATCCTTAAAAACCGCATTTCGAGTTTTGTGGGATTTAAATAGCGCATGTAAATCATTATGAGATCAAAATTTTCTGATTTAAAAAAATTAAACATGATTTACTGATTTAAAACCTTCATTTCCATCATTTTCATCATAAAATTTCCATCATAAAATTTAAAAAACACCTTTATTTCCTTCATAAAAAATAGTCATACCGTGTTTCTATGAAACTGAAGACGCATTGAATGACTACATGACCAATGGACAAAGCCTCCATCAATCTCAATTCCATGTTGCACATCAATCTTCAGCATATCCATTAATCTCCATCATCATTTTCTTCAATCTCCTTCCCAATTCTTCCTTCAAAGTAGTGAGCATGAACAACCCATAGGGAGGAGAGAGGGGGAGGATAGAGAAAGACTAGAACAGCAACTCAACAATTGGGTAGTCATTGGAGGAGTGGAGAACAAAGACATCAAGCATCAGGCTGGTATGATCAATTGGTATGGGTATATGGAGGTGCCATAGTCCCCCCCCCTCTCCAAATCATGTCATGCAGCAACAGGGCATCGCCATTTTCTCCACGCTCGTCAAAAAAATGCCCCCCTCCATAGCCCCCCTTCACACAAAAATTTTGGGGTGGGGGACCCCAAGGGTCACTCCCCTTGGTCTTGCAAGTCCCTTTTACAATAAATCTCTTTGGTCTTGGCCTTTGAGCACCCCCATTCTCGTGCCCCACGTCCATTTTAAGGTCCAAAAAATCATTCGCGTCTATCTCAAGGTCCCACACTGCCTGGCACTTCACGGAGTCTCATTCGACATCCTGGGAAATTAGGGAAATTACCCAACCATCACTCGGTGGGTTTTTAAAGTACGTTCTCGTGCCGCTACACACGCACACTATGTGAAAAACTCTAAAGTGTGGCTTTCTTATTGCTCTGGAGAGCCAATGCCATTTTAGACATTAGTATTAGTGTCCATGGCTCAAACATATAAGTGTTTTGAACAAGTGTGTAACCAATTTATGATATTTTAGATATTATCTCTTGTAAAAATCCAAAAACTGTAGAAAACTTCTAGATTAGGATGACATGCAAAAGAAAGCATGTAGCTTTCAGCCATCTAAGAGGATTTTATGTAAAAAGAGAGATAGACAAAATTGCGCATGTCACGATCGTTGTTTTCAAGCAATGAACAGCACTTTTGAAGTGGGAGATGAAGAAGGAGTGATTTGGCAGAATTCTGGGCTGGTATTTTACACCCCTTTCGAAGCCAATGAAAGCATGAGATTGGCGGTCTAAGCAACATAGAGAAAGGTATTATTTTGTGTATGTTTGTACAAGAGATTTGTATTCTCATAATGGAGAAATAAATTAACATGCTTCAATTCTGTGAGTATTATTCTACGTCTTCTATTTCTTTCTGCGAGTATTCTTTCATATCTTCTCTTTCTTTCAACCCCTTCTCTTCCATTTACTACATTCCTTGAATATCCCTTCACCCTGCTATCTCTTACCCCCATGGTATAATTTCGACCGCAAACGCTCTGACAGTTGGTGAACCCGATGTGAAAGTCAGCAGTAGCAAAGGTGTGTAAAATGGGAGATTCTACAACTTCAAGTGGTGGTGATGCTTTACAACAAATGATTGCTTTGTTGCAGCAACAACAACAGCAGTAGTTATTGTTACAACAACAGATGCAAACTTGGTAGGAAGCAGAAAGAATTGATTCCTTAGATGTGAATGCATTGCAAGCAGTGGGAGAAGAATTGAAGTAGTTTAAAGGTCAAAATGTTTCGGCCTTCATCTAGATGTATGAAGAAAAGATGTTGTTTCATGGGGTATCGCAGTATGCATGGAGTCGGTATTTCTCCTGTTTGGCCATGCATGCTTTGTATGATCGAATTGATGAGTTACATAGAAGAGATGCTTATTGGGCAGCTTTTAAGAAATCTTTGAGAGAAGAGTTTTTCTTGGAAGATGCAGGATTGGTAACTAAAAGGACATTTATAGATTGGATTGAAAAGCCCAATAAAGGGTTGGCTGCTACTACAGCTTTGCTCCATGAATTTGAAAGTCGGTATGTGCAATTGGATGCCGATGAGCAGCAATCATTGGAGAGTCAAAAAATTGATTTGTTTATGAAGACTGCAAATTAGGTCTTGCAGGGGAAGCTAATTGATCGTTTAGAAGATGCCTCTTCTGAAACAAGGCTGGGACTAATGTAACTAAAGCAATGCATATGTTGGTAAAGAGAGAGTGGATGAAGTTAAGATGTGGTACAGGCACCACAACTGCCAGTGCTCAGAAGGGGGCTGAAATTGCAGCCAAGGCACCTATAGCTATGGCTGAACAACTGGCTATACCTGTTGTTTCAGCTCTTAAAGGTGATGCTATAGATGAATTAATCAAAGGCATGCATGATTTGAGGCTTAATTTGACAGAGATCTATGCAAAGGTCAAAAATTTGGATGTTAAGGTAGAAGAGAAGGCTCGGACAATAGCCCAAAGACCGTACAAAGAAGGATACAAGACAAGATGCATTTGGTGTGACAATTTGCAAAATGAAAAGCAAGATTGTATAGCTTACCGTGAAGCGGAAGCAAAAAGGTTAATCTTTTGGAAAGATGGAAAAATACATGCAACAAAAACTGGTCTTCCAATAGAGCCGAATTTTGGAAATGGTGGCATGCAGAATAAGTTGGAAGATATAGCTGCAAGGACATCATTTGCTACCATAGATGCATCCACATATGGGTTGAGAATTGAATGGATTGATGAAGCTCATAAAGGAAGCATGGCTAAACCAAAATCTCGTGTTTGGATCCAAGCATTAGATTCCATGGAAAAGGGCAAAATAGCAAAGTCTGAATTGACTGATGCAAGTTAGAGTATATGAGGGAGAACAGGATGGAGTGCACTAGTGGACTCATTTTCATCCTATGCTTATTTGGTTGAGGTTCATAATCAAGAAGCTCTTGTGGTAGAAAAGAGAAGAAGAGATGAGGACACTACTGGTCCTTCCTCTTCAGGCCCATCTAAACGCATAACACAAAGTAAAATGGAGCAACAAAAAGAGACTAAAAAAGCCATACTTGAGCATGTTATGGATGATGCATCTCAAGAGAAGAAACAAGAAGGGAAGAAAAGGGGCAAGCAACCTGGTTACAGGTTACAGTGAGATCTTGAGACTGCCACAAATCTTAAAAAAGTCTTGGAAGATCGCATACTTAGCAATAGAGTGGAATTCACACTTGGCGAAGTTCTTGGAATTGCAAAGCGTGATTTTCATGATGCAATCATTGATATGCTGAAACTAAAAAGACAGTTTGATGGTGAAGTTTTGCAAGCATTGATGCAAGTTGACAAAGACATAGAGAAACATCTTCATAGGGAATATGATGATGTATGTAATGCTGTTTTAGAACAAGCTAATGCTAAAAATGGGTTAGATGGAAGTATAGACAGCAAGCTTGTGTCTGAAAATGGTATTAAGCCAGCACTATGCATAGAGAAAATTCTATGTATAATAGGGATGTCCATCAACAAGCACATGAAGAAGAAGATGCTCATTTTATTCCAAGCAGTCATTATTCACGAACGCATTGGGCTCATGCTACAATAGAGACAATTGTTAAAGTGGGAGAAAGAGAGACGCCTTGCATAGCTCTCTTGGATCATGGTTCTGAAATCAATGTTATAGCACGTTGTTTGTATGAGAATGGAGGTTGGCCAATTGATGTAGATCTAGGATGGCACATGCGGGCGGCGAACAATTCATCAAGGGATCTTTATGCAGCTTGTCTGAATGTACCCATGACTATTGGAGATGTTAGGGATGAATATCATTTTTTTGTGCAATATTCATGTAGTTATCCAATGCTTTTGGGGCAGCTCTATATTTCCGAATCAAGGCTAGAAACAAAAGCCTTGGATGATGGTTCTTCATATGCTCGGGTTTGGAGTAAAGATAATACAAAGGCAGTACAGTTTCTCACTGTTTGTGTGAATCATCCCCGCAATCGGAATAAGCTATGGGATAATCTCATGCCACCTAATGCACGAGAGTTTAAGGGTTTTTAGATAGCACTGTTGTAAGGGGAGGCTATGGCAATGCCTCTAGGAAGATAATTATGCCTCCAAGAAAGGGGGAAACTGTGTTTGTGTTTGGATTGCAGAAATTGACAGCATGTAGTCTTTGCAGTTTTAAGAATGTTTCAGTCATGTGCAGGGCTAAAAAGAAATATGTAGGATGTGCTGAAAAAGAGCTGAAGACATATGGTTTGATGGCTATAAATGAAGGTATTTTATGGTTGTTTTCAAAGCTAATTGATGTTGATACAATGGCTGAAATTTCTACAGCAATTAATGCTGAAAGCATGGCAGAAAAAGAGGTCATTTATGTTGACACTTTAGAAATGTATGAAGTCATTCAAGAGTTTGGTAAGCATGAATGTTATGGGTTGTAAAACAGGGCTAAAGCAAGGGTGGATACAAAGTACAAAACACTTGCAAAGAAGGTTAAGCCTGTCACTTTGCCTTTACCACTTGAAAGTGATGGGTTGGCTAAAAAAGTGACTCAACAGCCTAGTTTACGGGATCCACATGGAGTGGGACATAAATTTACAGTTGAAACTTTACAAAAGCTAAAAATTGGTGATACAAGCTTTCTTTTACCTCTGTAGAAAGAGCTTGTTTCTTGCAAATGTTGGCAAGGCATGGGAAAGCCTTTGCATTTCAGCTAGATGAAATTGGATGTGTTGATCCGACCATAGTTGCACCTATGGTGATCTTTACAGTACCTTATGTGCCATGGAATTTAGAGCCTATTCGAGTACCTCGGACATATTTGCCTAAGTTGCTAAAGCTTTTGAACGAGAAGATCAGGATGTGGATTTTGGAGCTCTCTTTAGCTCCATATTCGAATCGATGGTTTACTGTTCCAAAGAAGAATGGTTCTTTGAGGTTTATACAAGATTTGCAACCAGTTAATAAAGTCACCATAAGGAATGTTGGATCAGGCCTGATAGTGGATGAATTTGCACAAGCATTTGGAGGCAAGGCAATTTACTCTTTGGGAGATTTATATTTAGGATATGATCAGTTCTAGCTTGCATTAGAAAGCCGGGATATCACTACCATGAAGACACCACTTGGATTGGTTAGGATGTGTACGCTTCCACAGGGGGCAACCAATTCAGTGGCGCATATGATGAATGCCATGCATAAAGTTTAGAGGGAGTATATTCCTCAGTTGACCTTGCCCTTTCTTGATGATGTGCCGATAAAAGGGTGCATTATCCATGAGAAGAATGAAGATATGAATGATCAGGGATGTAGAGGATTTGTGGCTGGTCATATTGCTGATTGTGACAGAATTTTGAGCCATCTTGAAGAAGTGCATTTGACTCTGTCAGGAGAAAAATCAGTTTTTGGAGTAGAGGAAGTATTGGTTGTTGGGCACATGGTGGACCATATGGAAGAAAGCCCTCACTAGTAAAGATTGATGCCATAAGCAGGATGCAGGATGCAGGAGACATGTTCAAATGTATCCGAGGTAATAAGATTTTTGGGTGCATGTGTCTTTTACTTGATATGGATTCTGCATTTTGCTCATGTGGCTGAAAGTCTATATCAGCTCTTGAGAAAAGGGAAAAAGTTTTGGTGGGGAAAACAACATACAAAGGCAGTTCAGAAGTTAAAGAGATTATTGATTTCAGCCCCAACACTAAAGAGAGAAAATTATGAGAATGGGAAACCTATTCTTCTCACTATGGATACAAGCCCAATTGGCATTGGTTGGGCAATGGGTCAGGATGATGCTGATGGAAATAGATATGCCATTCAGTTTGGAGCAAAAGTCCTCAATGAATGCCAACAACGGTATTCTCAAGTCAAAAGAGAGCTTTGGGGTGTAGTGACAGCCCTTAAGTGTGATAGGGAGTATTTTATGGGAGCTCATGTAGTGGTACAGACTGATTGTCTACCTCTATTGGGCATGATAGAAAATTTCTCAACTCCTGATATTGCCATGTTACGATGCATATATAAAGTCACTTAACCCTGATTTTCAGCATATTGTAGGTACAGAAAACCCCATGACTGACATGCTTTCATGAGCGAGCTTTGAAGATGAAGAGGAGTTGATGGAAGATGAAGAGGATGATGTGATAGGTGCTGAAAATGACTTTATGACAATAGGGAATGAGTATGCAGTTGCTGTTACTGCAGGTACAACTATTGTAACAAGGATTTCAACAGTAAGAAAAGAGCTTACAGCCATGGAGAAGAAATGGGCAGAAGAGAGAAAGCATCATCAATGTTATGCTTCAGTGAGAACACAATTTTTGGAAGAGTTGTATGAGGATGATTGGCTGAAAATAGGTCAATATCTCAGCCTCAGGATAAAGAAGGCTGAATGGTCTGAAGCTGAATTCAAAAGGATTAAAAGAAAATCTTATGGTTTTTTCTTAAAAGATGGATGTTTATGGAAGAATGCAAAGAAAAAAAGAGGAGCTCCAGTATGTGTTTTGGGAGATAGGGCTTCTCAACAACAGGTGATGCAGGAGTTTCATGAAAGCTTATGGGCTGGACATAGAGGAGTTTGAGGCACGTTTGCCAAGATCAAAAAGAAATATTGGTGGCAAAACATGTATAAAGATGTGGAAAATTTTGTGGAATCATGCAATGTCTGTCAGATGTATTCCATGGTAAAGAATAGAGATGGATTGCAACCGACCTATCCATTGTCTATGCATTACAAATGGGTAGTTGATTTGCTTACCATGACTAAAGGTTTATGGAATATGAGATATCTTGTGCTTGCATGAGAAGACTTGACAAATCAAGTGGAAGGTCGAGCTCTTAGTACAAAGACTACTCAAGAATTTTATAGGTTCTTATTGGAAGAAGTCTTTTGCAGGTATAGTTGTGTTGGTAAAGTGGTTTGCTGATAGAGGAGAATTGGATGCGGATGAGGTTCGTGACTTCTTTTCACGATTGGGTATCAAGCTGGATTTAACTTCAACCTACAATCCTAAAGCAAATGGCAAAAGTGAAAGAGATCATTAGCTTCAACCTACAATCCTAAAGCAAATGGCAAAAGTGAAAGAGGTCATTAGCCTATCATTAAGACATTAGCAAAGTCATGCAAGGGCAGGATGAAAGAATGGCCAAGAATGTTACCCTTTGCTTTGTGGGCTGATAGGACAAGTCATAGTGCAGTTATAGGGTATATGCCTGCTGAATTAATGTATGGACAACATCCAATCATGCCTATTGAGGAGACTATTTCTACTTGGAGTGTTCTACCATGGGAAGAGGGTTTGCATAGAGAAGAGTTGCTAGTCCTACGTATTAGACAGTTAGAAAGAAGGCCTGAAGACATTGAGATAGCCATGAAAAAGCTGAAGACTGCAAGGATCAAAAACAAGAAGAGGTTTGACAAGCGACACATACTTCAACCATGAGCTATACAAGAAGGAGACTGGGTGCTAGTTTATGACAGTAGCTTAGAAAATCAGCATAGTGCTAGTCAAAAGATGACAAAGCAGTGGTTTGGTCCATATGTGGTAAGGTTTGTTTTTGACAATGCTACCTATGCATTAAATGAGATGGATGGGACAACTCTAAGGATTCCAATGGTTGGAAAACATATCAAACTCTTTAAACGTAGGGAGTCTTCGGCATATGAGTTGAAGGAGCTAGATACTCAGCATGAACATGAGAATATGGAAGAAGATTAGGTAGAAGATGAAGACATTGACATGGCAGAGGATACTTCTTCTGACATTGCGGATCCATAAGACTTTGGCACATGCTAGAGGATGTGCACGTTAGGAGGGGGTGGATGTCGTGCCACTATGCACACACCATGTGAAAAACTCTAAAATGTGGCTTTCTTATTGATCTAGAGAGCCAATGCCATTTTAGACATTAATGTTAGTGTCGATGGTTCAAACATATTAGTTTTTTGGACAAGTATAGCCAATTTATGATATTTTAGATATTATCTCTTGTAATAATCCAAAAACTGTAGACAACTTCTAGATTAGGATGACATGCAAAAGAAAGTATGTAGCTTTTAGCCATCTTAGAGGATTTTATGTTAAAACAGAGATGGACGAAATCGAGTGCATCACGATCGTTGTTTTCAGGCAGTGAATAGCACTCCAAAGTGGGAGATGAAGAAGTAGTGATCTGGCAAAATTTTGGGCAGGTGTGCTGGAAATTTACCCCCCTTTCGGAGCCAATGGAAGCATCAGATTGGCAGTCTGAGAAGCATAGAGGAATGTATTATTTTGTGTACAAGAGATTTGTCTTCTCATAATGGAGAAATAAACTTACAGGCTTCAATTCTGTGAGTTTTATTCTACGTCTTCTATTTCTTTCTACGAATATTCTTTCATATCTTTTCTTTCTTTCAACCCCTTCTCTTCCATCTACTCCACTCCTTGAATCTCCCTTCACCCTGCTGTCTCTTACCCCCGCGGTAGACTTTCGACCGCACATGCTCCGACAACGTTTGGCACCCGTCTCTGACTTGCCGCTTAAAATCGAACTGGATGCAGCCGCCGCCTTCAATGAAGTTTATTTTTTCCTTGAAATATGGATTTTTTGGAAATTTTTAAGCAATTCACAAAGTCAAAAATCACCACTCATTGGCGACCACAAGATAGGGCGAGCCCGTTGAATCCTACAAATAGATTTGCACATCAACACAACCACAAAGAGCATCAAGCTGATACAAAATAGATACACAAAACGCATCACAACTCTCACCCTAGCCCCTATCAAAACCAAGGCTAGAAATCCACGAGTAGTAGGCCTAGCATAATCTGACAGAAAGCCCAAAGCTAGCCACTAACCGACTGCTCCAACATGGCCAAGCTAAAAAGAACTATCAGAGAGGTCAGCCTAAAAGTGGTGGTCAGAACTACCTACCTAACTAAGGACAACCCAACCAAGAGGTCCTACTAGGCGACGACTCCTATAGTCAGATCAAGAAATATTTTCTTGTAGCACATTTTTTCGTTTAGGCCTTTATTTTCCATACTGGGGCATGTAAAAAGGAGGAAGCTGAGCGTAGTGACCCAAGGAGAACAGGGCATTGTCCTCAAGTCCTGTCTCATTTTTCCGACGCTCACTTTTATTTTCTCTCCAACCTTCTCTTATTCGTATTTTTTCAGCTAGATGCCACCCCTAGCAAGACAAGGCATCGGCCCTGGGTCTTAGCTTGTCCCCAGGAACCTACCAAGTCTTTGCAAGGCGATGAACAACTGCTCAATGATTTTTCTTTCTTTCCTTTTCTAATTTTATAGGGTTTAGAACCCCTTTTTATGCACCTCTGTATATTCATATATTTACTTTCAAATATTCAGGGTTTTTTTCTTTATATCATCGTTTTGTCTGGCAGGCTTTTCTAACTGCATCACACTAACAAGAACTCCTAGAACGGCGGCCTAGCAGGTCAGCAAAACAAGGTCACTAGAATGCTCATCTAAAAGATGTCTTTCAATGCTTGACAATGCCTTTGTAGGAGGCAATAACTACTCACACCTCCCCCAAATATACATAGCCTAAACCTAGGATTTCATGCCTTGATTGCCGGTCCCCAACAAACAAAGAGAGAGTATCCCTTACATATACATGTATCATTAATTTCTTATTAAGGGAAAATGAAAAAGACTCGCGAAGGGGACAAAACCAACTGGAATGGCCATGAGAAGCTCCTCCATATCAAAGGCTCCCTCTAGTGACTTTGTCAACTTGTATGATGCAATCACTAAATAAAAAACCATTAAACAGACCTACACCAAACAGACATATGGCCCTCTTAGCCTAAAGAAATAGATCATGTCACTGCAAAATTGACTGACCCTCTTGGCCTAAAGAAATCAAGCATAACATCACCTGCTCATCCCTCCTTGGAATAAGGAAAATATACAAAAATACACTCTATTCCAAGGGGAAAAATAGGGCTCACAGCCCTAGACTAAATGCATCAAGTTGTGACCCATCCCTCCTGCATATATAGCAAGAGATGTACGCATAGCATGTCGTCTGATCAACCTGTGGATCCAAGATAATAGTGGTAGATGGGTTTTGGCCACTCTTTGCATTACCCATATCAACCATCGCCTGCCATACAATGCGTGGTTTGATAAAATTTCCCACAAGCAACCAGGTCCTGTCTCATTATCAATAACAACATCCGAACTAGGACCACAATTGAAGAAGATGTCCTCTTCATAAGCAAAATTTGCAATGGAATCCACAAACTGATTCCACAAACATGGAATCAACTAAAGAGACACCCTCTCAAACTCATCAAGTAGGGTCATAGCAGTTTGATGATACATGCAAAGGATAGACTTACGAAGTGTGTATGTCCCATTTAGTTGATTTAAGATCAATTGGAAATCCCCTTTTACTAACAACCGCCAAATACCACCTTTCTTGGCAATATTCAGTCCCATAATCAAGGCTTTATACTCCACCATGTTGTTAGTGAATCTTACCCCGAGATAAACATCTAATTTCAATCTAACTTGACATGGGGGATCTTGAATAACTACTCCAACACTCCCTTTTTTATTAGGGCCCCTAGATGCTCCATCAAAGTATAATGTGTACGTACACAATGGGTTTACACAGCCAACCATCAAAAACTCCCCTAATCGTAATTATGATAGTCAAAATTCAACATACTTATGTCAAGAAACCCAATGTGGGGTTGATCATGGTGTATACAAAATGATTGACACATAATTATGGTGGATTGTAATAGACAAGGAACTCCATGGCTATAAAGAGAAGGCACACAATATGCACACTCAAATGTTCTCTCATCTATTTCATTGCATACACAGGTTACATATATAAAGAAGGAGATACTCCATCAATGATCCCTCACACTTTCCATGTATGTCCCCATGTGACACCATACAACCCACACTTTACATGTGTGCCCTATATGGCACACTTTACTCCACATCTCTCATCCATATTCATGCACCATACAATCTTACGCACATAAGATTGCTTTCACATATACACACCCGCAAATACCGAAGCTTACATTCTCAACACCCCCTCTTAAGCAAGGTGTCTACTTTACATTATCACCCATCCAATGTAGCATTGCATGACCACAATTGCTACCTTTCAACACCCCCTGTCAATGCTATATTGGAGTGTTTACATGACTAGACACATCTAATCTACTATATGCATGTTTTATTTGCGTGTACAATGTTCATTTGAGCGCTACTTGCTTGGGCGAACCTACCCCATCCTTTTTGAACAATCCTAGATGTTTGGGAATAGTATGACAAACCTCATTGTGCAACAATCATGTGCGCATAGAACGCACTCGCAAATTATTTTGGAGATCTTAGTCTCAGCGGGCAGAGAACCCAACAGAAGCCAATTCTTGTGCAACTTTGTCTCAGACATACTTTGTCAAGACACACATGCATATAAATACATTCATTTTGAGCCTCTAGGTGGGCTCAGGCCTTCATGCCATGGGTGAGTGCAAACTTCTATTGAGCACTAAGGCTCAGATATACAAGTACATAGTGGTGATGTTTTTTTTTTCCTCAAAAAAATTGATTGGTCACTGTGAAGCCACATGGGCATTATCTTCTCTTCCATCCACTTTCGCCTCTACTCATCAAAGATTGTAGCGATGGTAGATTCCCTCTACTCCTGAGCGTGTGTGAAAGGAGCTTCCTCATAGCTCTCAATTGCACCCTTATGATTGTCGAGGGCCTGCTCCCTCTCCTTGACTCGGGCTTGGAACTCCTTCTTCTAGAGGACAATCGCATGCTTCTTCTTCGTTCTTCTACCATGGAAGCCTCAACACCTACAAACTTTTTCCCATCATCTTCCTTTGTCTTAGATTCGTTCTATGCCATCAACTTGCTTTTGCTGCCATGCTTTCTTGGACTCTCTCCCTCAGTTACCTTTTGGCTTACTGGCTTATCATTCTTCTTTCCTTTTGGCTCTTTCCTATTGATGCCTAGCAATAGGCTCCTTTTTCTTGCCAGGAGTGATGATTGCTCACAGGGATGTCTCCGTGCTCCAAGAGTGGAGGACATGGCAGGCCCCCACAAGTGATAGGCATGGGATGTCTTCCATGTACGATCTCGGATGGACATGGAAGCTCCCTCCAATCAATGTCCACACAAGTGCATCTTCAGAGAGGCTATCTCCCTCCTCTGGTGGAGCGATCTAGGCAAGCCTCCTCCAGCATGGAGGCTCTTCTCTTTGGTTTTCCATCCTTAAGATGGTGGCGGCATGTCTGCCATAGAAGCTCAGCTACAAGATCTCTGCAACGAAGGGCAGGCTGTTAAGGCTTCCAATTACTGTCTTTCACACCATAACCAACGACTGTCAGATCGTTCTTATCTTGCACTTCTAAAGCTATGTCACAAGAAAAATGTCATTTTGCTGGTCAAGCAATTGCATCTCCTTGCTCAAAGGAAGTTCTTCCATGGCGCCGTTGGTGACTACTTGGCTGTTACATTGGCCAAATGCGATGCCCTTGAAGGAGCTTCCCATGTGTGTTTTTTTGCACTACTGAGTCATACTGTTTTTCTCTTGGAAAGCCTTGATTTCTTCTTATGCCAAGTGCAGACAAGGTTCAAAAGCATTGAGAATGCATCAATTGATGTTGGCAGATGGTGTGGAACTCGACAAGTACACCTTTGTCAGCCTTCTTAAAGCTTGTAGCAGCATACCGAATCTCAATGAGGCTAGAATTCCTCACTTATTATTGTTGAAGCCAACCCAGCTTCAATTTCTCATGCTCATGTGAGCATCCACAAGCCTTTCATGACTTTCATGAGCTTACATGTAGAACCTCCAAACCTACATGGTCTTTTTAGCATGCACCTTCAAGGGTGCTTATCATATGCTTCTAGTTTTGAGAATTCTATAAGGTGCCAAGTATGCGAAAGCCTTTCTTGCTTCCACTCCACATGCTCATACCTGAGAATACACATGAGACATGCTTTTAAATTCCACTCCCTATAGATCAGCTATAGTAAAGCCGTGGACTTATTTTTACCTATCCTAACTACCTTGTAAGGGCCAGCCCATCTAGGTTCTAGCTTCCCGGGAAATATCTCCCCACGTGCATCGTAATATAGAACTAACTGCCCCTTCTTAAAGGTATATTTTTTCACTTTTAGATCATGCAGCCGCTTCATCCAACATTTAGATACCTCGTGGTGTAACAAACTTTGCAATTTGAGCTCATCTAGGTGGGCTATGGTCGTAAAATGCTCGAATAGGGAATCCTCGTCACCCAAAGAATGATTGATTGCAAATATTATGGTCAGCAACTCAATTTCTAAGGGCAAGACACACTCCTCCCCATAAACTAATTTGAATGGGGTGTGGCCAGTGGCTCGTTTAAACATCGTGTTATATGCCCATACTGCCACATATAATTTTGTATCCCAGTCACATTTCTTTTCTGACACTATCTTAGACAAGATACCCACAAGTTGCTTATTGGTGCTTTCAACTCGTCCATTTTCCTGCGGGTTATAAAGAGTTGTCTTATTGTGCTTAATTTTCCATGCTTAAGTCAACCTTTTAATCACCTTGTTTAAGAAATGGGTTCTCCATTCCGATACTAATTATTTTGGTGGACCAAAACAACATATAATTTTCTCAAGTAGGAAACTGGAAGTCTCTTTTGCATTGTCTTGCCTCGTTGCATGTGCTTCTGACCACTTTGTGAAGTAATTAGTTTCTACTATAATGTATATCTTCTGAGTAATAGATGATGGGGTAATAGGATCCACAAAATCGATGCCCCACTTCTCAAATAGAAGGATAGCCATAATAGACATAGGTGGATGCTTCCTATTCTTTCTATTGTCATGTCTTTGACATGTATCTCATCTCTTAACATACTCAAATGAATCCTGGAAGATGGACGGCCACCAATATCTAGCTCTTAAAGCATTTTGTACCATCAACCGCCCAACAAAGTGCCCTCCACAAGCAGAGTCATGGCACTCCTCCAAGATAAATGGAACATTGTCAGGCATCAAACATCGGCGATAGATATCATCAACACCCTACCAATATAGTGTTCCTACGATCAAGGAAATTTTCAATGCCTGCTGTTTAATTTTCCTCTTCTCGGATTTTGATAGAGTATCTCCAATCTCTCCTATAGATAGATAGTGCGTTATAGCAACATACCACTAGGAGAGGGAATAGACGTCGTATCTATCTTAAACAATGTTTCCATATCACTTCCTTCAGCCAAGACCTCTTTTGGCTCTCTGAAATCCACAAGACATTCTACAATGCCCTGTAGCTTTGATGGCATGCTCTTAATCTTGTAATAAAATTCCTGCAAAGTGATTAACCATTTTGCTAAATGGTGAGGTGGCTGTAACTTGTTTAGCAACAATTGAAGCCCTTCCGCCTTCGTATAAAAAACCATCTTCTCATAAAGAATGTAGTGCCTGAACTTTTTGGTTGCAAATACCATCACAAGGCACAACTTCTCCATATAGGTGTAGTTAATTTCCAATACGCCCAACTTCCAACTAGCAAAGGCTATCGGATGGTACCATTTTTCCTCCCAATTTTGGGCCAAATAGCAGCTAATACTATGCATTGTTGCTTCTGAAAATATATAAAATATTTCGCCCCTTTTAGATGCTTTTAAAACAAGTGTGTTGGCAAGCTCCTGCTTCACATCGTCAAAAGATACTTTACAAGCATCACTCCATGCAAACAGACAGTTAAAGGACAATAGGTTCATCAATGGCAACGTTCTTTCTGCCAGGGCATTGATGAAACTTCAATAATATCCTATTGATGGAAGAAAGCTATATGCTTCCTTTGGAGTATGCGGCGGACTCATGGCAACTATGACCTTGATCTTTTCAAGGTCAGTCGCAATCCCTACTGAACTAAACACATGGCCTAACAATAGCCCATAAGGCACTCCAAAGACGCACTTCCATGGTTTTAGAGCTATGCAAAATTATCTGCAACGCTCAAAACACTTCCACAAAATAATCATCAATCTTCTCCCTCTAATGCTATGCCCAAAGGTTCTACAATATACCCAATACGCAGGATTTTCTTGAATTCCTTGCGTACTCTTGGAGAAAGTTTAACAATTGTAGGAGATTCACATCTGGTCTAACTTCACAAAGAGAACTTGCTAGGTCAAAGTCGTGGTAGTTAGCCAAAGTTCTCTTCTCTCGCCAAACGAGTCTCTTCTTTGGTCTTTGGACCGGCTTTGGTGCCTCTTTTTTAACTTTTTCCTTCTTTCTTGGCAACTCTTTATCCTTCTCAGGATCAACTTTACTATCAACAAGCCTTAGAGGTCCACCTTCCATATCAACAAGCCTTACAAGTCCACCTTCCATATCAGGATTTAGGACTTTCTTTCCCCTAGCATCTTGCTTAGGGTTTCCCTCACCAAGTTTTACATTTTCTTTGTCACCCTCCCTAGTATTTTGACCTCTTGCTATGGCTCATAGATTAGAAGTTTCAACATCGTTGACATATACAGCCTCAATAAGACTGACTCCACTACCATGAGGCAACTCCTCTACAGTAGCCTTTCCACATTGTAGTATTTTTCTTGGTCCCTCATCTTGCTGAAGATTATTCCCTTGTGTGGGATGATTAACTGGATCTGGCTATTTACTTCCTTGTTGGAGAGAACTGGTCTTACTCCAATAAGTAGCAACTAAATGGCTAGACTTTCTGAAAATATCACATTTGACATTCGAATAATTTCTAGGGAAATGTTGGCCACCACACCATTACAGCTAAATCTTGAGGGGGTGCCATCTTCAAGGCATCGACTCCCTATCAAATTTTGCTGCTTCTTAAGGAAATTGACATCCACGGCTATTTTTCTATATTGTTCGCTAATCATGTCAGTGTAGTGCTTCATCATATCCTCGACTTCACCAAGGACATTCGAGGCACTGGACTCATAGCCGCAATCATCAGTCTGTCTCCCATCGACCTAATAACTTGATTAGGAATTGGCAGCTGACTTACTGGGACAACATTAGGATTTGTTGTTTGGCCTCCACCATTCAGTGGGCCCATCTGACTAGCCATAGGCATAGTTAGACTAGGAGGAGCTGGTAACATAGGAAAATTTGGCATGATACTCCCTCTTTCATTCGCATTTGACATGGGGTCCCCTTTACTCCCATTAGTTAGTGCCAAATTATTACCATTCCAAATTATCCTTGCTACATAAGCCGATTGCAAGTGCAACTCTACTCCTTCTGCTTGGGTAATAGCAGTGTCAATGTCGGTCAAAGCAACACTACTCATCTGCACCTGGATATTGAAATCTAATCCATGTAGGAAATATCGCAACTGTGCAGCAGCCAATGGAATGGAAATATAAGTATTATGTTTTTGAAGAACTTGCTTTAGATTCTTGGCATAGGCTTGGACATTCTCATTTGGCTCTTGGTGTATTACATTCAAGACACGCAACCAATAGTGTCCACCCCTCTCAAGGAAAAACTCTCTATGGAAGGTTGTGAAGAATTGGTCAATAGATCGTGATACCATACTAAATCCCTTCCTTTTAATGTCATGTTGAAGAACATCATTAAGTGTCCTTTGTCTTGGATTCGATAGTTGAACATGAGTGTTTGAAACTCCTTAATATGTATTTCTTCATCTTCTTTTGCTAACCCATGGAAGATGGGCAAATGTACTCCTAATGCCAGTAAATTCGGTGTCCCTGTTGGAATTGCGATGGGTTGTGCCATGGCTACAACTGAATTGACAATAGGAGTTTGTGTAGGTGAAACTACACTCCCACTTGAAGTGGGTTGATTGACTGGAAGAGGGAAAGTATTAAGACTTCATGTTGCACTCAAAGGGCTACTTGTAACACTTAGGTTATTAGAACCACTGCCACTTATGTGTAGTAGGCTCTCCTTTGAGGAGAAGAATGCCTTAGAATCTCCAACTGCCATCAAGCCCTCTCAGCACGTTTCTCTTTTTGTATTTCGGCTTGACGGTTCTTGTCAGAGGACATAAACCGACTATTTAGTCCCTAGAAACCCTAGATTCAGAACCACCACTTATTGGCGACTCCCAACAAATGCACCATTGATGGGACCTAAAATGGGACGGCATTGGCTATAGCACTAGCTGGACCTCATGCACACAACAGACACCCCTACCACACAGCCTCTTGCAACCAAGAGCGTCTAAGTCTCACACTACACTAACTGCTAATATCAACCCTACATTTATATTAAGACATAGTCCAATGTTTACCTTCCCTTCTCCTTAGAGGGATATCCCATAACATATAGGCATGATACCTCGTAGCACAAACATAGGGAAGCACCTCTCGGCTAACAGCTGCGGCTTCACTGCAACTCTCCTACACCTCGGGGATTGACCCCGAGATGCATCGCTCCAACATAAAGTACACATGATACAAGCTCCACTCTTTCATTTTGAACATATTCTAGGAGATACCATGTGTCCTTACCAAATAATTCCCCAAAAAACAATCGACTAGCCTACAACTTAGGTCATCTCACACACTCAAGCGTAGATCATCATAATAGAAAATAGGTGCTATGCATCCAGTTCTTTGTATTTTGATACCATGGTTAATATGCACATGTAAAAGTGGATGATCCTAACTTGCTAAAACATAAATTTCAATCAAAAATGTATCGTGCACAATCAAGCTTTCCAATGCTCATTTATTAACTCATTGCAATGATGTGAGGATAGCACCGAAACAACGCTCATGCTACTATCCTCTTAATTAAAATACAACAAACCCTATATCATGATATGCATCAGCAAAATCAGCAATAATCACCACCCAAATCGCATCATTCAAACACCAAACTCCCTACTTTTAGGTATTGCTTCTATTGCATAGGTGTAGGGGCTCATTTTGCCATGTTTTGATGTATGAAAAGCGATAAATCACCAACTTTGACAAAGAGATAGGGCAAATTAAGGCCAAACCTCATGCTTTGCCACTACCATACATTCACAAACACTCATTATATTTTTTCTTATTTTTATGAAGTGTATTTCTATTTTTTTCCTTATTTTTTAACATTTATTTATCAAGAAAACTTTTTTAAAATTTTCCTTATACCAATCATTTCAGCATATTGAAATTCAATTTTATTTTCCATTTTTCCCCATAGAAACACACTCCTCCCCTAAATAGAGTATGTAAATCATTACGAGATCAATTTTTTTGATAAACAACTATTAAAAATGATGCAACCAGCACTCAAATAATTTTCCATCACATAAGAACATCATTTTCATCATAAAATGTCAAAAAAACCTTCATTTCCTTCAAAAAAATAGTCATATCGTGTTTCTACGAAACCCGAGACGCATTGAATGATTGCATGACCAGCAAAGGGAGCCTCCATCGCTCTCAATTCCATGCTGTACATCAATCTTCAACATCTCCATTAATCTCCATCATCATTTTCTTCAATCTCCTTCCCGATTCTTCCTTCAAAGTAGTATGCATGAACAACCCATAGGGAGGAGAGAGAAATACTAGAACAGCAACTCAAAAACTGGGCAACCATGGGAGGAGCAGAGAGCGGTGATAGAGAGCAAAGGCATCAAGCATCAGTCTGGTATGATCAGTTGGTATGGATATATGGAGGTGCCATAGCCCTCCCCCTCTCCAAGTCACGTCATGCAGCAATAGGGCGTCGCCATTTTCTCCACACTCGTCAAAAAAATGCCCCCCCCCCTTTCACACAAAAATCTTGGGGTGGGAGGCCCCAAGGGTCACCCCCCTTGGCCTTGCAAGTCCCTTTTACATTAAACCTCTTTGGTTTTGGCCTCCGAGCACCCCCATTCTCATGTCCCGCATCCATTTTGAGGTCTGAAAAATCCTATGCATTCGTCTCGAGGTCGCGCACTGCCTGGCACTTCTCAAAGTCTCATCCGACATGCTAGGCAATTATGGAATTTACCCAATCGTCGCTTGGTGGGTCTTTAAAGCATGTTTGGCACCCGTCTCTAACTTGCCGCTTAAAATCAAACTAACTGTAGCTACCGCCTTCGACAAAGTTTATTTTTCCCTTGAAATACTGATTTTTTGGCAAATTTTAAGCACTTCATGGAGTCAAAAATCACCGCTCACGCTTGTTTCCCCTTTTTTATGAAAAGAAAACTTTTAAAAAGAGCTTACGTAATTCATAATATGTAAAAACATATTACGTAAGAACATTACACATCTAGGGGTCCTCATGTTGGGGGTGTCGAGTGATTGAGGTTGGTTGGGTCCATCCTCAAACCCCCTAGCCTTTTCTCCCATAGTTTGTTCAAGATCCTCAATGGTAGGACATTCCAAGGAATTTGTAGACTTGTCACCATAAAGGCCACACCACTGCACCAATAACTTTCCACTGATTGGGTACTTAAGCATGGAACAAAGCTAGGAAGCCTTGGCTTCTCTAGCATAACTTGCTCACTCTTCATGCATTGCACACACTATTTTCTTGCAAATACCTTGAAGCGCTAAGAAGAATCAACAATAGCCACTCTTCATTCTTCATCCTATCACCTCTTACCCTCCCTACCACCATTCCACGTAAGTTCCAAGCACCTTCACAAGTGCCATGGGACTCGCACTCAAATAGTGAGAGGAGTACTGCTAACTAGGGAGTAGAATAAAGTAGAAAAATGGACAAGAATCATGAAAACTTAGAGAAAAGAAAGATGCTAATAAAATTGGACATTTTTAAAATTTGAATATTGCAAGCAAGGAAAGATGACAAGAAGGTCAGAGAAGACTGAAGTGTAGTAGAAAAACTTAAAATTGTGCTAACATTATAATCTCAGGGGGCATATAGAGTGAACATGTAAAATTATTTTTTATTGAGCGCTATAATCACTCCCATGCAAACTGTAAATTAATGTGCAATTAATAGTGCACTAGTGGAGTGAGTCAAGATTTTGGAAATATGATAGTCAGATGGATTAGGCCCTACCCAATTTTTAAAATCCAAAGGGAACGTATAAGGTGGAAAAAACACCTCAATGTAATTCATTCCTACTGCTACAAATCAAAATCTTATCTCTTTTCTTCCCTTTTGTGTTGACTATATATCAAAGTTTTCTCTGTTGTATGAAAGATTGATTTGTGAGCTTGATGTTGTGTTTTGAATAGGTTTGTGATCTTTTCTCTTTTTCTTTTTGTAGCAACCTCTCTATCTCTTCTTCTCTCCTTGGATTCTCCTAGTTTGAGATGTAGAGAGATAGAGAGTTTGTGTGACAAGAGATTGAGGGCCTGAGAGGGCCTGAGAGAGAGAGAGAGAGAGAGAGAGAGAGAGAGAGAGAGAGAGAGAGAGAGAGAGAGAGAGAGAGAGAGAGAGAGAGAGAGAGAGAGAGAGAGAGAGAGAGAGAGATTGTGTGTGTGTGTGTGTGTGTGTGTGTGTGTGTGTGTGTGTGTGTGTGTGTGTTGCTCAACTTGGAGGAACAAGAGAGGATCTATAACCTTGCCTCAATTTCTCTCTAAAACTTTCCTCAACAGAAGTTTCAAACCATTTGTTGTGTTATGTGACAACCAAAGAGCCATCAATCTTGCCTCTAACATAGGATATCTTAAAAGATCAAAACACATTAACATCAAACTTCACTTCATGAAGACAAGGTCAAAAGTATGGATATTCAAGTTGTCCATGGTAGTACCTTTGAGAAGAGAGCAAATTTCTTCATCAGAAGCCCTTCCAAGGGACCTTTTTGACATTTTGCATTACTAGTTGGACATAAGAGATGTGGCTTCCCTTTCTAATGTCAAAACATCCACTAACTGCCTAGCCCTTTACCATTCATGTCGCAAATACAATGAGGATTTGACAAAACAAACCAATCAAATGGTGACATGTGTCCCTCAAGATCCATATCAACAAGAATAGGCCATCCACATCTAAGATGAATTAGGGAGGTGCCTAGCTAGTCCTTCCTTTTTTTAAATTCAAAAATAAAGATAATATTTTGTTATTGTTTTAGTTACATAGTTGTCAGGAAGATTTTACTAAAAAAGGAAGAGGTTCAACCTTTCTTATATTGGCACCTCAACTTGTATAGGTATAGCATATTAGATGCTTGGGTTCATACTGTGCAAAATTTATTCAAGAATTGACTACATCAATCATCATATTCACATAAAGTAGTTAGAAATCCATTATATACAATTATCATTAACAAAAAATAAAATTTACATCCTTAATATCATATAAATAAATTTTCCAACAAGATACTCAATGGATTACACCTCCTATAAGTTGTTGAGATGCAAAGCTCATCACACGTGGGGACATTGATGATAGACCACCTAGCTAGATGGGTCTGTACATCTACAGTTAGCATGTGGGTGGTCATTATGATTCTCAAATGGCCATTTACTTATCACTTGTTATATTTAGTTTGTTGCACTTGCCTACAACTAGCATAGTTATAGGGCCAGTTAATTAGTATAGTCAGTTATGCACTATTTGACTTAGTAGTTCACTTTCCTTTATGTTGTATCTAATCTATAGTTTGTGTAAATTGTGTTGTGTATATAAGAAAAAGGAAAAACCAACAAGAAAAGGTTTTTGCCTCCATCTCTCTTCTTGTGTTCGTGAGTGAGCTTCCTCTTTTGTGTACAATGTGTGTTTGGCACAGTAGCTTAAGCAAGTCTCCCCACCACACGATTCTTGACAAGGTATCAAAGAGGCGCCACTAATAGAGGATGGTTTTAAAGGCTAAAGTGAAGGACAAGGAGCAAGGCTTAAAGTAAGCAAGCAACTAGTAAGAAGCTCTCCCATTCTTACACTCTCTCTCTTGGTGTAAAGTACCTGTGGAGGCACCAAAAGCAGGATGACAAAGTAAAAAACTCAAATTGCTATGAGATTTGGTGTGCAAGTAGAGCATTTTGTATTCTATAGATTAGCCCTTCAAGCCTTCCCCTCGAGTAAGTTACTCATGAATATATGTGTGCATCACATGGGTTCAAAATAAAGTATTTTTCAAATGTCATTTTTATAACTTTTTTACATACAGAAGGGTGTCATATAAAGGGGATATTTATAGATTGAATAGAAAAGGTTATGTTTTATTCAAAAAAAATTCAACGATAAGGATATTTATAAATAAGCCTTGAACGCACATGACATAGAGGATATACATATAGTAACTTCCCCGAGGGCTTTCCCACTGCTTTTTTGGGCATCTAAAGCTGTTTTAGGCCCCATTTTAGAACCTCAAGGTTGCGGACAATAGTTTTAGGGTATATTGTGATTTCATCTATGTTGACCAAAAGTGGATGCACATGTTGCAAATTTTGAATTTGTATTTTTTGAGGTGTTTACTAGGAAGAAAATATAAGTTTTATATGCAAACAAGTTGCAGATTACATGTAATGTTGAGCAATCAGTGAAAAAGGTTGCTTGGTGTTATTGGAAGAGAGGGAGAGATAGAGAGTGGAGCATAACCCATGAGTTTCAGCTCATGTTCTTCTTCTTCTTTGTTATTCCATTCACTAGGTCTACTAAGGGCTACAATAGGTTTTACACTAACCATCATGTAGCTATGGTGAGATCAAGTCTACACTAACTTATTCAGTGTCACACACATGTATAGCTATATCCCCAGCTGGTGTCGATCACAGTCACATAGACATAAAGAGATATGGGTGGAGCTTGATTTCTAACACTCCCCCTCAAGCTCAAACCATCTACAATACTCCAAGTAGCTGCCTAAAATAGATGAACTTTTCTTTACCAAGTGATTTGGTAAAGATATCCCCTACCTAGTCTTCAGTCCTCACATGCATCAAGTCAATCTACTCTGCTAGTACCATTTCTCCGATGAAATGGTAATATACTTCAATATGTTTAGATCTTGCATGGTAGATTGGATTGCTTGCAAGCATCACACTACTCATATTATCACAATGCAACTTCACTTTGCTGTCCAAGTATATCCCCAAGTCATTCAATAACTTTAGCAGCCAAATAGCTTCACAAGCCGCTAATGCCGCACCTCGGTACTCAACTTCTCTACTAGACATTGCAACTATAGGCTATTTTTTACTTTGCCAGCTGATCATGTTGCTGCCCAATCCAAATGCATATCCATTGGTTGACCTCCTATCATAGGCACAACCAGCCCAGTCAGCGTTGATATACCCTGTCAAGTCAAGGGATTTTCGATATGCATAAAACAACCCATAATCTATTGTACCCTTTACATATCTCATGATTCTCATGACTGCATCCAAATGCGATTTGCAAGGCTTCTGCATGAATTGACTGATCAGCCCCAGAGCATAGCTCAAGTCAAGTTGAATAATAGTTAGGTAGATCAAGCTGCCCACCATCTATCTATACATGGTAACATTCTCTATCTTAGTCCCAACATCAACCTGCAGCTTGACATTTTGGTCTAGAAGTGTATCCATAGCCTTACATTCAGCCATACCATACTTCTGTAACATGTCATAAGCATATTGCTTCTACAATAACCATATACCTTGAGGCATAGACACTACCTCAATTCCCAAAAAATATTCCAGCTCACCAAGATCTTTGACTTTGAATTGAGTCTACAACCATGACTTTATTTCAGCAATCACGCTCTCATCATCTCTAGTAATGATTAAATCATCGACATGGACAACCAAAAACACAATAGCCATGATCTGTCTTCTTCACAAATAAACTGTGATCTACATCACCCAATCTAAATCCATGCTGCTATAAAGAACTACTAATTCAAGCATTCCAAGCTCTAGGTGCCTGTTTCAGCCCATATAATGCCTTTTTCAGCTTCTGTACATATATCGAAAAAATCGATGCACATAGCCTTCACCTGCTCCATATATAACTTCTTCTTGTAAGTCACCATTCAGAAAGGCATTTTTTACATCCATTTGCCATAACTTCCAACCTTTAGATGCTACCAATGCAATAATTGTTCTAACTGTTGCCATTTTAGCTATAGGGCTAAAAGTCTCCTCATAGTCAAGGCCATATTGCGGTGCATGCCCTTTTGCAACTAGCCCAGCCTTATAGCATTCCAATGACCCATTCGACTTGCATTTAACCCTGTACACCCATTTACAGCCAATGGGGACTTTGCCTTCAGGTAACTGAACCAAATCCCATGTTCCATTTTCAACCAAAGCTGAATACTCTTTGTCCATAGCAGCACACTAGTTCTCATCTACAACTGCCTCATCAAACTTAGTGGGTTCTTTGAAACCTGTCACCTTAGTCATATAGGCATAATGACGAGCTGAATATATAGTGTATGTGTACCTATCATCTGGTCTTTTGACCCTTCCTGACCTCCTCAATTGTGGCTCACTCTGAGCTTGCCTCTCATTGCACCAGGCGTCATAACATAAGGAATCCCCAACTCATTGTCCAAGCTATCACTATTGGATGACTCATAACCTGCAATAAGTGGATGTGTTACATCCTCAAACTTCTTCTCTTTTCCCTTATCCAATCTCTCCCTCACTAACATGTCCATGTCAATGGATGTAGGAGTGCGATTTTTCAACCGTCTTGACCAAGGACTCACTATAGATGACACATCACCTATCGGACCACTCATAGATGTACTAACTACAGGGGTATTTTCAAATTAATTGTGTTGGATGCTCCATCAGTAGGCACTGCAATTGGATTTCCATACCAAGAAGCTAGCTCATCAAAGACAACATCTCTTCTTATCAATGTCTCATGAGTAGATGGCACATAGCATTTATAGGCCTTCCTATCCTATGCATAACCCAAAAACACGCTCTTGACAACCTTAGGATCCAATTTCTTCCTCTTTTCATCAGGAATATGCACGTATGCAATGTATCCAAATACCTTTAAGTGTCTAATGTCAAGCTTATGACCATACGACCTCTCATAAGGTGTTACATCATGAATCCATGCTGTAGGGGTTCTATTTAGCACATATACAGCAGTCACCACTGCTTCAACCCATTAAGCATTAGGTAAACACTTTTCATTTAGCATAGCTCTAGCTAGCTCCATCACTACCCTATTTTTCCTCTCTACTACACCATTTTACTGCAGTGTATAACTGCAAGTAAGCTGTCTTTTGATCCATACTTTGCAAGATATCTATCAAACTCCCATGAGACATATTCTCCGCCTCCATCTGACCAAAGTCAAGAAATATAGCAGCCCAACTCATTTTCAACATGCTTCTTGAAATCTTTGAATGCATCAAACACTTCATCTTTATATTTCAATATGTACAGCCAAGTGTACCTGCTGAAATTATCAATGAACAATACATAGTAACGAGCACCTCCAAATGAATCATTATGGGATGGACCCCAAACATCAGAGTGCACTAATTGCAAAGGTTTTGAACTATTCTTGACTTCCTTCATAAAGGGAAACCTTGCTTGCTTTCCAAATTGACATGCAAGACATACATGGCCAAAGTCATTATACTTGAATTTGGGAAATCCAAGTACCACTTCCTTCTATTGCATAGATTTCAACTTTTGAACATTAACATAGCCAATCCTCTTGTGCCAAATCTCAACATCCCGTATAGCACCCTCATCATGTGCAAACATAGCCGCCTTAAGTTCTGGAATGGTTGCATCCAATGTAAACATCTTGCCATCCCTTCTACCTCAAGTAATTAATTTGCAGTCCTTACCATATTCTTCAATAAAGCATCCATGTTTATTGAATCTAACTTGCAGATTTTATTCTACAATCTGTCCCACTGACAAGAGATTCTTAGTTATTGACGGTACATGCAATACATCATGCAGGCTCTTTTTCTTGCCATCAGAGATCATCAACGAAACAACTCCTTTGTGCTAAATGTCATGCGGGGTGTCATCCCCAGTACAAAGATAACCATGTGAACATGCAACCAACTCATCAAACCACTCTCCATGGGGTGTCATATGGTTAGAAGCCCCAAAGTCAATGCACCATCTCTCATCTCTGCTTTGCCTAGGTGCATTCTTGGACACATGTTGCATGTGGAAAACAACCTGTTGTCACCCTACTCATCATGAGCACCGCTAGAAGATGCATAGTTCCCATGTTGTCTACCCTTAGCCTTCATATCTGCCTACTTCTTATGACAATCCTTTGCAATGTGCCCATATATGCCACAATAATGACACTCCTTGTCCATATTGGACTGATCATTCAACTACTAGGATCCACCACCTCTGCCTTGGGGTGATCTTCCCCTGCCTCTAAAGCCGCCAGGATCCACGCTAGCTTTGTGTATTTGTGCCATGCCAATTACTCTACTCCTACCATCCATAGGTGTTTCGAGTGTCTCCTCGACCTTGAAATGAGCCACGGCCTCTGCGATGTATCAAATGCATTATATTCCTTTCCAAGTCCATTCAGAGAGTGACAGCAATCATATCATCCTCAAATACCTGTGATCCAATAGTGGGAAGCCGGTCCGCTATGGTCTTAATCTCTATCATGTAGGCCTGAATACTTCTACCATTCCGAGACATGTTGTTGAATTTTTGTTTCAATTGAATCTTTCGTGCTTGTGTTACATTTCCATAGTTCTTCATGAATATGTCCCAAGCATCCTTCAGAGAATCACATCCAGTGATTTGTATTACCATATCATTAGATATACATAAGGAAAACCAATGTAGCACTTTATATGCCTCTGTGTCCACTATTTATGAGCTCTTCTTTGATCATGTGTCAGTCGTTCAAGAAATTTAGGTTCAACTTCATCACCAGTGCATAGATCCCAATATCCTCTACCAACCAAAAAGTTCTTCATTCTGAATTTCCATGAGGCGAATTTTTTATTATCCAACTTCTCACTAGTGCATAGATCCCAATATCCTCTACCAACCAAAAAGTTCTTCATTATGAATTTCCACGATGTAAAATTCTTATTATCCAACTTCTCATCAACAATCTGGGTAATGTTGTCAGTGCCATGTGAATTTGGCATGTTGTAATAGACAATGTTTGACTCCCTACAAGCCAACAAGTCTCACTGACCAACTGTAGTTTTTGACTGTTTATGACAGTTTTCCTGAAACAAATTAACTGTTAAAACTAGGGTATTTCAGCCCATCAACATCTCAAAACCATCCACAAACATGTGGCATAACCCGTAGGTACATCTGTCAATACATAGACCATGTAGCTTCTGTATACTTTGTATCATGCAATCTTACTATCAGAGTACATACATGCAGTCTAAACTCTGTAAACTATCAGTGGACCAGCAATTGATTCAAAGCTAAAACTGATATGTATACATGTCACACATGCTCCAAAACCTCCAAAATATCTGCTAGTACATGTAGGGATCCATACATGATCATTGGGCCACATATCAGTGCAAAAACATCAAGTACAAGTGTCAAATATCTTGTCTACATGGTGTAATTAGAAAATACTCAGTAAAAAAAAGTTTATCCAGTTCCAAAATGTCTTTAAATCACTTCATACATTTGTTTCATTGTGTCGCGGTCAATGCATGACCATACATACAACCATAGACACCCTGTCTTCAAGAAGCAAGGTCATGGACTGCGTTCCCTGCTTGTAAGCCAAGACACAAAACTTTGCATTGTCTTCATGACAGAATGAAGATAAAAATAAGCATATGTTTGTTATGCAACATATGATGAATGCTATTACAAGAAAGGGGACACATGATGATGTATGGTATATTAATTCAGTTACATCTAATCATATGACGAGGCATGTTGAATAGTTTGGAGAGATAAAAGACTTACAAAATCTGAGTTATGTGCAAATAGGTGATGATCCATGCCACCTAATTTCACACATTAGAAAGATTCCATTGTCCTTGCATGATGGTCAAAAAAAGAGTCTGATAGATATATAACCTGTGCCATCAATCACAAAGACTTTACTATCTGTTTGCCAAATGGTACGCAAAAGGTTGTTTTGTAGGAGACTTTAATTATAAGTGCATGTTGATCGCAAAAGGAAGTAGAGTTGGTCACATGTTCACTTTAGATGCTAGAATTCCTACAATGAATGCTACTATGTGTACTAAAGGAAAAGGAGTGGTTGCAAACATTGAAATATGGCATAAATGTATTAGACATACAAATGTGAAAAGACTGAAATTAATGCAGTCCAAAGGATTGGTTACAAGGTTGCTTGCTTTTAGACTTGCAGAATTTCATAAAATATGTGAAGCATGCCAATTTGGTAAGTAGGCAAGACAACCCTTTTTGCATGACAGATATGTGAGCAGAAATATACTTGATGTTGTGCATACAAACATTTGGGGGCCCACACAGAATGTATCTCTTGGTGGCATCAAATACTTCATCACATTTATTGATGATTTCTCAAGGAAGCTATGGGTATACTTTATGAAGGAAAAGAGTGATGTATTTGAGCACTCCAAATCTTTTAAGACAACTATTGAAATAGAAATAGGCTTGAAAGTTAAGTATTTGAGATCATATGGAGGGGGAGAGTACCTCTTTAATGAGTTTAGTGGCTTCTTGAGGTCTCATGGGACAAAAAGACAAATTACTTGCAGGTGTATCCCACAGTAAAATGGGATCATAGAAAGAAGAAATAGGTATATTGCGTGCGGGAGCTTTCGCTCAACCGCCAAGACCCATAGACCGCTTATTGTTTCAAGTGTTCCAAGCGAGCTCTAATGGCTATCTCTCACCTAGCCGACGCACCGTCGTTCCTACGAGTGTAGTGAGCTTACCTTGATGCCGATATGAGTTGCCTTCTCTCTCACACACACCAGTAGCTCCACGATCCTAGATGCTAGCTCAAGCATCCTCAAGTCTCCTCCATCTCCAAGCTCCATCCACTATAGTTGCACGTGCAAGAGAAGAGAAGAGAAGAGAAGAGAAGAAGAGAAGAGGAGATGGTGAAGAGCTTCATCCTCTTGATCCCTCACTCTCACACACTCACTCTCTCACACTCTCACACTCCCTCTCTCAAAAGCACACATAAGCAAGGTGAGGAGAAGAAGAGAAGAAGAGAAGAGCTCCTGTTAGCCACACACCAAAGAATGAGCTTCCATTCACTTTTTGAACTTTATATACAAAACCCTAAATTCCCATGGGCACCCATCCCTTTCTTTTACATGGTTGGCCATTGTGGCAAGGTCCTTTATCTATTTCTCCCTTCTAGCCTTGTGCCTCTAGCCTACACCCGTTTAATACTTTACAATTGGCATAGGAGGAAGCCTGGAGCTCTTTTACACGAACTTTTGGAGTTTTTTGAGGCGCCTTTCATTTAAAATTACACTTTTGGCGCCAGCTTAGCTTTAGAGGCCGCCTGCATGTCTTTGCTCTTTTTCCATTTTCTTCCCACTATTTCATTCATTCTTCCGCATTCTTGACTTGGGGTTAACATTACCCCCCTCTGAGACGGGTGCCAGTCCCATGGCACTCTTGGCTGCTATTGGGGTTTAAGAGGCAGTTGGTGAAGTAGTCATGTAAGGGTAGGGCCACGTGTAAACTCGGGTGCTCGTGGAAGCTTGGTAACAAGATTGGTTGGAGAAGACAAATGGATAGCAAGTGGTTGACAGGGGCCTCCAAAGTCAGTGGTTTGTCGCCTTTGTGATGCTTGGAAGGAAAATGTACAGTGCTCTACCTAAGGGGGATGTCAATCTTATTGTGTAGTGTATTATGCTCGTGCTAGTGGAATGGGGAGTTGGGTCTAACCACATGCTAGCCTGGGTGATGTCCCACACTTGAGGACCCCATTCATGCAAGGGAGGTGCGGTACAAGTAGCTTAGGGTGACAGGTCTAACCATAGGCGAGTGGTACCCTCTAGGTATGTCCTGTCCTTGATGTGCCCTAAGCATGAAGTGGGGGAGCAAAAAGGGCGAGGGGGTTAGGAGTAGGGCTAGTCGACCAAAGCGACCGGGCATGCCTAACGTGAGGACCCCTAGGTGCAATGATTGTGCTTCATGTGGTGCTAAGTGCTTCTATAAGTGAGTTTTTTTGTCCATTCCATGCGTAATGTTCCTCTTGCTCTTCCTTGGATGCTTGTTCTTTTTTTTTTTGAATAGTATTACACTAGTAGAACGACAACCTATGCTTAATTTTCCTCGTCTGATTTAGGCGGAGAAGGGGGTCGAATGGATTTGCTCAAAAATTGATGGCTTTGCATGTATCCTTTGAGATTCATGCGGATATGGAGGGAGGTGGTGGAGAGGAAAGGATGGTTGCATCTAGTGAACTGGCTGTCGTTCATATCATCTAGGAGAGCTAGGCAAAAAGAGGGGAGAAGGATAGCCCTCATCATTAAACGCGCCATGGCACAGCTGTCGATGGTGTTAGGGTCAAAAAAGAGGGGAGGCAAGCCATGTTCTTATGGGGTCGGGTCCTGCTTGAGTAGTAACTTAAGTAACCTAAGATAATTACAGGTAGTTACAAAGGCTGGATCAGGGCATGAAGAGAAGTTTGCGAGGAAACGCATCATGGAATCATTTAGGCTTCCCGAGTCGAAGAGGAGGGCATGTTCGAAGGAGGCAGCATTAGAGTTGTAGATGATAGGAAAATCATGATGCCCATGGAGGGTAGCAACAAAATCCACACCTACCCTACAAGGGTATGCCATGAACATGGGGTCGTTTTTCTCATAGGGCAGGGTGTTACAAAAAGCCGTCCAGGTGAGCATGCTGATATTGCACACTTGCCTCCTCCATAGGGGTTGGCAGTTGTATCCTTGTACAGTATGTGGTATTTCAAACACCTTATTTTGCCAAAACTCTGCTTCTTTCTTTCCCCACAGAGTGGGGGTCCTCTCCCTTTCTTCCAGCCACTTCTATCCCAATCAGTTGCGATCACTTGCTCCATCACCTTGAGCAGTAGGATCCTCTGCAAGCTATTGGGCATGAGGAAGCTGAAGGTGAATGGGTCTTTTTCTCTTTCGTACCGCTCCCAAATCACCAGCTTCATGTGGAATCCAGCAGGGAGGTCATCGGGGCACGGTGGGAGGGGTGCGGATGGCTACATGACCGGTTTGGCTCTTAGTTGTTTCCTGATTTCTTCAACTAACTTTCTCCATCTCTCCCTTAGTGCGGCTTGTCTCTCCATGGATGGATCAACCTGTTGCTGTGGGGTTGTGGGATCACCTCTTCTCTGAATCTCCCCATAACGAATTCAAGCTCAGTGTCCTCCCCCTGCCGGTCTACTTGCTATGCTCCTTCTTCAAAGCCCATTGTGTCCATTTCCTGGGGGGTTAGACTAGCCAGTAGCAGGTATTTCCGTTGCTCTTCTAGGCTCAACCTAACCTCCAGGTTGGGGTGGCATCTGCAGCCCTGCATGCAGGGCTCTGCATGCGATGCTCAGTTTTTTCTATACCACCTCTAATGACTCCTTTCCCTCTGGGTAGGTCGTGTCCAGTAGTGTGTTAATGAAGGCCTTTTGCTGGGCACTGAAGGCTGTCTGGGTGGCATTTGCTTTACTCTCTACGAGGATTTTTTCTTTCTCCACTAAAGCAAGGCGCCGCACCAGTGTCTTCACCCTTTTTTTTTTGCACTGCCCATTCCTCTGCTCTCTTGTTCATTTCTTCCATGCTTTCTCCTTGCTTCTGTACCAGGGTTATGAGCTTCTGCTCTTGGGCTTTCAATTCTCTGCTCATGTTCTCTTGCTCTTCCCTTCCCAAGTGTAGTTGATCGGGGTCATAGACTCGATCTCCTTTTGCTGCTACTCCCTCTCCTCCTTTCTCTCCTCTTCTTTGGCATTCAATTCCTCCATCATTTGCTCAATGTTGGCAGTTTTCGCCTCCAATTTCCCATGTTGCATCAGGAGGAGCTTATACTCTCTCTGCATCTGCACCAATTCCTGATTCTCATCCTTGAGTCGTTGCTTGTAGCTCTTCTCCATGTCCTCCTTGGCCTTTAATTCCTATTTGAGGTCAAAGATTTGTCGTTGCTACATGGCTATTGTGCGGTTTTTTTCAAGCTGGAAAGCAGCTACCAACTCCTTTTCCGCCACCAACTCAGCCACCACAACCATCTTCTTTTCCTCCTTAGCCTTCTCCAATTGGGAGTGAAACTCAGCATGGTCGAGGCTTCCACTCTCTGACACTTCTGGTCCTGTCTCGACTTAGCATCTGTGGTGGCTGGTCTCTTTTTCCCCGTGGTCGTGGTCTCCGTGTGCTCTTTCCCTAGGCCATTTCTTTATTGATAAAATATTGCATCCATGCCACCAAGTTGGTGTCGAGATTGAGAGAGGTAGAGACAAAGTTAAGAGCAAGCATGCTCTCTTCTTCTTCCATTCATTATCACATAACCACATACATAGAATAAGTGTATACAATAGTACTAAGGTCCATAGGACCATTCACACTGGGTCTAAGACCACCGACTTATTTAATGTCCCACACTTGCTGATACAGCTGGACAAGGCTAATGTCAATCATACATACTAATAGGAGAATAATATGAGCTCGATATTCTAACACTCCCCCTCAAGCTCAAATCATCTGATGAACTCCAAGTAGCTATCTAAAACTACTAAACTTATATTTACCCAAAGACTTGGTAAAGATATCTGCAACATGTTCATCAGTCTTCACATCCATAAGATCTACTCTCCCTGCAAGAACCATCTCTCTGATAAAATGGTAGTGTAACTCTATGTGTTTTATCCTGGCATGGTATACTAGATTCATTGCCAGGAGTACACTACTGAGATTGTCACGTAATAAGGTCACTGGAGCATCCACCTGAATATCCAAATCAGCCATAAGCTTGAGCAGCCATGAAATCTCACATGTTGCCAATGCAGCACCCCTGTACTTTGTCTCAATACTAGACAATGCAACCGTTGGTTGCTTCTTGCTACTCCAGCTGATCATGCCACTTCCAAAGCCAAAAGCATAACCACTCGTAAATCTGCAATCATATGAGCATCCTGCCCAATCTGCATCTGTGTATCCAATCAATTTTAAGGGCTTATCTCGCATATAGAATAGCCCATAATCTATAGTGGACTTAACATATCTCATAATCCACCTAACAGCATCCAAATGTGGCTTTCTGGGCTTCTGCATAAATTGACTTATGAGCCCAACTGCAGAACTCAAATCTGGCCTAGTGATGGTCAAGTAGATCAGCAGACTTCCAATCATCTACCTGTACATAGTCACATCCTGAATTTCAGCTCCAATGCTAATGTCCAACTTGACATTCTGATCAAGGGGTATATCCAATTTGCATTCAGCCATGCCATACTTTTTCAGCATTTCCATGGCATAATGTTTCTGCATCATCCATAGACCATTTTCAGCCTTGATTACCTCAATACCCAAAAAATACTTCAATTCACCTAGATCTTTTATGTCAAATTCATATTTCAGCTTCTTCATTACATGTTGTATGCCCAAGTCATCATTACCAGTGATTATTAGATCATCTCATATAGACATCCTTTGCTAAGTCACCATTAAGAAAGGAATTATTCACATCCATCTGCTATAATTTCCAGCCTCTAGTAGTAGCCAAAGCAATCACAGTGCATATGGTTGCCATCTTGGCAACATGTCTGAATGTTTCCTCATAATCAAGTCCATACTATTGGGCATACCCCTTAGCAACCAATCTGCCTTTATACCTTTCCACACTGCCATCCGACTTGCATTTGATTTTGTAGACCCATTTGCAACCAATGGTCTTTTTTCCTTCAGGCAATGGCACAAGATCCCATGTCTTATTTTCAGCCAAGGCATTCACTTCTTCATCCATGGCTGCACACCAATTCTCATCTTCCATTGCTTCAGCATATGTACCTGGTTCTTTGATCTCCATCACTTTTGTCATGTAAGCATAATGCTTTGCAGTGTAGCCACTATATGTCAACCTGTCAACAGGGTATCTGACCCTCTGTGAGCGTCTAGGCTATGGTGCACTGCTCGATTCCCCTCTCTCATGAGACGGAATGTACCTGCTCTGCCTTGCGCCAGGCATATAGACAGTCAGAATACCAAGTTCATTGTCTAAAGTGTCCGTAGACTCATATCCAGAAGTCATTCTACCATGTGTCATCATCCCAGATACATCCTCAGTAACTTTCTCTTTTCCTTTGCTGTCCACAACATCATATCTCCCCCTCACTAACATACTGGTGTCAGTGGACGGTGAGCTCCTCAATCTCCCTGCCCATGGGGACACTGTTTGACTACTAGGTCCTATCATAGCAATGCTCTACTGCATATCAACTATAGATACATGAGTAGAAGGCATATCTAATGGCACTGTAGCCAGTGATACATACCAAGAACCCATCTCATCAAAAATAACATCCTTGCTCACCAAGGTCTCCCTGGTAGAGGGATCATAGCATTTGTATGCCTTCTTCTCTTGCAAATATCCAATGAAAACACACTTATGCACTTTTGGATCCAGCTTCTTCCTTTTTTCATCTGGAATATGCACATAAGCAAGACAGCCAAAGACTTTCATGTGACTTACATCTGGCTTATAGCCATATAGCTTCTCAAATGGTGTCATCTCATGAATACCTACAGTGGGAGTCTGATTCAAGATATACATGGCTGTCATAACAGCCTCAGCCCAATAATAGAGCGGCATCTTCTTCTCATTCATCATAGCACGAGTAACTTCCATCAAGACCCTGTTCTTTCTTTCAGCTATCCCATTCTGCTGAGGAGTGTAGCTGCAGGTAAGCTGCCTACGTATGCCATTTTCAGCCAAAAAGTTGTCAAACTCATTTGACACATACTCCCCACCACTATCTAATCTCAAGCAAGAGATATAGCAGTCAAATTTCTTTTCAACCTACTTTTTAAACTGCTGAAAAACAGCAAACACCTCATCCTTTGTCTTCAGAATGTAAACCCAAGTATAGCGACTGTAATCATCAATGAATGTCACATAATACTTTGAGCCTCCCAAGGATGCATTATGGGCTAGACCCCAAACATCAGAGTGCACTAAATACAATGGACGTGTACTCTGCCTTACATGCCTGACAAATGACAACCTTAACTGCTTACCAAACTGACAAGCATCACATACATGACCAATATCTGAATATTGGAACTTGGGTAAACTTGTAACAAGCTGTTTTTTCTGCATAATTTGCAGCCTTTGCAAATTTACATGCCCCACTCTCTTGTGCCAAATTTCCAAGTCTCTGATATAGTGCCAGAACCATGGGCAAACATAGCTGAATTCAGATCTGGCAAGGTAGCATCAAGAGTAAACATTCTGCCATTCTTGTGGCCACGAGCTATCAACTTGCATCCATTGCCAAACTCTTCAATAAAGCAACCATGCTTGTTGAATCTAACCTGCAAGTTTTGCTCCCTCATCTGACCAACAGACAGTAGGTTCTTCGTAATCAAAGGAACATGCGATACATCATGCAAATTTTTGTTTCTGCCATCATGAACCACAAGAGGCACTTTGCCTTTATGCTCAATGCTATGTTGCGTGTCATCACCTGTACAGACATAGCCATGTTTTTCAGCCACCATATCAGTGAACCAATCACCGTGAGGAGTCATGTGGTTCGACGGCCCTAAATCAATGTACCAAACTGCATCATCAGTGCATTTTTCAACAACTCTGTCTTTTACATACTGCATGGTAAACAATCTATCTCTGAAGTATCATCTGCCTCACTAGATGTAGCAAAAAAGTCCATGTTTTTGGCCTTTCTGATTGCCATGCTTCTTCCAGCAGTCCTTGGCAATATGCCCATACTTCCCGCAGTAATGACAATCCTTATCCTTGTTCGGATTGTCAGATGGACGCTGCTATTGCCAGGAGCCTCTACCTCTAGGGCTAGATCTCCCCCTGTCTCTAAAGTTTCCACCACCTCTTGCATTCGATACCTGCTGGTTGTTATTGCCATAGGATGAATTTTGCTGGCCTCCTCTGCCAGATCCATAGCCTCTACCATGGTTTCCACAGCCACATTGATTGGAATAGAAAACTGCATCCTTGTTTTTAGAATTGCTAGATCCTGTAGCCAAGCTAAGCTTAACCTCTTCATGGATAAGCAATGCAACCAGCTCATTGAGATCAGGCATTTCAGCCCGCACAGACACAGAAGTGTCAAAAGACTTATACTCAGGCCCTAAGCCATTCAAAGTCACAGCAACCATGTCTTCATCTTCAACCTGTGAACCAACAAATGCCAACTGATCTGCAATGGTCTTAACCTCCGTGACATAATCCTGTATAGATCTGCTCTTCCTCTCCATGTTGTTGAACTTCTGCTTCAACTGTATCTTCCTGGCACTTGTGGTTGTGCCATAATACTTGACCAAAATGTCCTATGCATTCTTAGGAGAGCTGCATTTCATTATCTGCATTACCATGGCATCTAAGATACATAAAGAGAGCTAGTGCAAGACTCTACGAGCTCTTTCTGTCCAAGCTCAATGTAATCGTCTCTGATCAGCCGTAGGTCGATCTGGGAGCTCAGGTTCAGCTTCCGCTCCAGTCACCAACTCCCAATAGCCTTTCCCTATTAAGAAGTTCTCCATGCGGAACTTCCATATGGCATAATTGTTACTGTCAAGCTTTTCCCCCACTATCTGGATTATGTTGTCAGTCCTCTCTACATTAGCCATGTCGTATGCTCTGTCTGACTACTTGCAAGCCAACAAGTGTCCCTAACTCACTGCAGTTCCTGACTGTTTTTTAACAGTTTTATGCAACAAATTTATTGTCAAAACCAGGGTATTTCAGCCCTTTTACTGCTCAAAAACATCCACAAACATGTGGTCCCACCTGTAGATACATTTGTCAATACATATGCTATGTAGTTGCTTCAAGTCTGTAACATGCAGCCTTACTGCCAGGGTTCATACATGCAATCTGAAAACTATAAACTGTCAATGACCAACAGCTTATTCAAAGCCAAAACTGAGTCATATACATGTCATACATGTCCCAAACCTTCATAGACAGCTGCTAGTATATGTAGCAGTCCAAACATAACCATACCGGTACAAATCAGTGCATAGACAGCAAGTATAGGTATCAAAACTCCTACTCATAGATTATAGTCAACAAATGCTCAATTAAACCTTGTCTATCCAGCTCCAAAACAGCCTCAAATCATGTCATACATTCACTTTGAAGTCTTAGGTTCAATACATGAGCATTCGGGTAACCATAGACATCTTGTCTTCACAAATCCAAGTCATAGATTGCATTTACAGTTTGTAGCCAGCCAAGACAATGTAGCTGCATTAATTTCCAACTCCATACTTCAGTTTTAATGCTTGTCTTAGTCCTCCAGACATTCGATAGACATATCTCAAGTCATACATTTGACATGAACCAAGCAATGTCATGTAATGCTTCAAGTGTAAACAATGCTTGCTGTCTACAGATTCATGACAGTTTTCCAACCAAGTAAATGCTTCAGATCTGAGTATACTTGATCAATAATCTTTAGCTTACAAGCAAAACATCCAATACATATGTCTGCATTAGCATGTATGTACCTCAGTAGACCCTTTTTGGGCATCTCTATGAGCTCAAGTCTCTTTCCAAAGTAATGTACCTACTGAATACTCTCTGTCTACAGCAGTTTGGGACAAATTTCAGATCTGTTGTCAACTCTCACAACTCATATCTCATTCCCAATCAAGCATTAGCATGCCACAAGTCTTTACCAACCTTGCCAAGGCTTGTTTATAAGCCATAGATCAGTGTGTGACCAAGTATTAGCATGGAGTACAGTAGATGCATTCAACCTGCAAATAGGCGCAGTTCATGCAGCCTGTCAAGCTCTTCCAGTAACACGTGGTGAAGGTAATCATGATTGTCAAGCACTCAAATGTGCTCAAAGATGCTCTCAAAGAGTCCCAGACAAGTCTTCACCACTGCCATGAAGCATAGAATCTCACATGAACAAATGCATACCTTGAGGAAACAATGGTAGCCTGTTTGGTCTTTGAGAAATCCAGATCTTCAACTCCTATAAGTCTTCTTGACTTCCTCCTGCTCTAGAGAGCCTGCCTAGCATGGCTCTGATACCATGTCAAGATTGAGAGAGGCATAGACGGAGTTAAGAGCAAGCATGCTCTCTTCTTCTTTCATTCATTATCACATAACCACACACATAGAATAAGTGTATACAATAGTACTAAGGTCCGTAGGACCATTCACACTGGGTCTAAGACCACCGACTTATTTAATGTCCCACACTTGCTGATACAGCTGGACAAGGCTAATGTCAGTCATACATACTAATAGGAGAATAATATGAGCTTGATATTCTAACAGTTGGAGACCTCTATGTTGGTGGGGATGCTAGGGGTGAGGGTGGTTGGTTCGATGGGGGGTACCATGAGGGTGGGGATAGGATGGAGAAGGGCCTTGCCTTTGCCTTCAAGGATAGCAGGCGGCGTGACTTCTGGTACCTGCATGCTGGAACTAGGCCCTTCTTACCTCAACGGGCTCCAGGCTCCTAGGTCATTGGCCCTACTCTGTTGTTCAAAGGACCATCATGTGGCTTCGGCCAAGTCCTCCTCCTCCTTTCTTCTTGGTTCCTCTTCTTCCTCAACAGCTCTTCTTTGCCTTTCTTCTTCAGTTTTCCTATAATCTTCCTTCAATTCCTCTTTTTCTTCCTATTCTTTCCTTTTCCTCTTCTCGGCCTCTTGTTTTGACACCTTTTTAGCCTTGTTGACTTCTTCCTATGGCTTTTCTTCTTCCTGTTTCTTCTTCTTCTCCCTCTCTTCGACCTCCTTGAGGGATTCTCTTTTTGCCTTTTCCAAATCCTCTTTCTCCTTCTTGTGGCCTTCATCCAACTTCTTTTTCTTGTGTCATCTTCTTCTTGGGTTTCTTGGCTTGCTTTTTGCATGATTGTTCTTCTTGTTCCTGCCCTTCCTTATCAGTCTTGGTCCTGTCGCTAGACGTCTCTTGGTCCTGGTGAGGGGGTAACCTGTCAAGCGTTTCTCCTTCCCCTTCTTCTGCATCTTGTGTCTCCTTCGCTGCCTCCTGGATTAGCACAGTCAAAATGCTTCCATAGGCAATAAACTAGGCCTTGGACGAGGCCTTCTTTCTTTCTGTGGCCTTGGAAGCTGGGGACTCTCCTGCTACTAGTGTACTTCCTAAGCTTAGTGCTTTAGCCGCTTGGTCGATGGTTTTGCATACATATGATTTCCAGTCGACTTCATGCAAGGTGTGAGTTGCTACATTCTCCAGCACACAGGCACGCTGATTCGATGCATTAAGGCATTGTAGCGCTGGCTGGAGAAGAGCACATGTACTAGCTTCGCTTGCAGTCTGGCTTCCGCATTAGGAATGTATTGGATGTTGATGCCGTCATTAGTTAGCACATCCTCCTTTTTCATTTTCAGCATGGCATACACATCCCTCTTCTGCTTCTTCTCTATCTTTGGCTCTAGTCCCAATGCCTTCTCCACCAAGGCAAGGTTTAAGTGAACCTGTACCTGTTTAGCGTTTTCTCCCCCTTCCTACCGTGACAATGCCGCACTCATTGTCAGGGTCATATGTCCTAAGAAACTCCACACACTTTGTGTGGTCAGGTTTTTGCACAAATATCTTGAGGTACTTGGTGAGATTACATTGCTCGATAACTCTCTTGGCCGCTTCCTCCTTGGCCACCACACCCTCTATGTTGTGAATGGTTCGGAACTTGAGCTGGTTGTAGGCGCAACTTTCAAGAGTGATGCGGTATTGCACTCTTTCCTCCTCCGTGAATGGAAGTCGGTGGGCACGGTCTTGCTGTGACATCTTTTGTTCCTGTCATAATCCCAAGTTTCCATTAGTGCTTCTATCCAATGTAGAATCTTCCCTTTCGACTTTAACTTTTTGCCCTTTATTTCGAAGTTCTCTTGGCATTTTCCTACCTCGCTCATTGTTTACGTGTTTATGCATTTTGTTTGATCTTCCTTGGTATTAATTTGATTCATCTCACCCCCCTCCCCTCCCAACTCGAGAAGAATCCTTCCTAGGATTGAAGGTTTTGGAGGTCGAGGACAGCCTGTAGTAATGGGTCTAGGAGTTACCGGCGTAAAAACCAAGTGTAGAAATCGGGGTTGTACTCTAACTTAGCTTCGTGGTCTAGATCAAAAGGTCGAGTGCCCATGTGTGTGATGTAAGTGAGAACATCTGTTAGAAAGTCACCGGAGGCGACGCGGCTAGCAATATGTAACTCTTCCTCAATCAGTAGGCGATCGAGCTAAGGGTGTCCCTTGATGTGCTCTTCCAGGGATCGGCCATGAAGAATGGTTAACACTCTATACGAGGTTGGCACGACATAAGTGGGGTCGTACTCTGCTGTTTTGATTGCATGGTGTTGCTCAACATTTGTCATGAATTGGCACCCTTCTACTTCCCATTGCAACCTAAGAGTGTGCCAATGCCTCAAGAACGGGGATTCAGTCTCAACAAGTTTGGATAATTCTACAATTTCTTGGTCGATGATGGAAGAAGTGGTTCGCTGATCATATGGCATGATGAGGCACTGTTTGAAGCACTGCGGTTTATGGTTTTGAGGTTCTATGGGGCTTGGGGTGATCAAGCTTGGGGGCGGCGTACGAGTGGTGCACTTGGCCATGTGGGCTTTAGGGATCCATATCCAAGCATTCCCCTCATAGTAGCCTTACCCGTGCAAGAGGGCTTTAGGGACCCACGTTTTCTTGATCATGTGCTGATTTCTGTAATTGCGCTTTGGTTTCCTAGGTTTAGAGCTTAGGGTCTGATGAGGTTGTGTGTGTCGACTCCTAGGCAGTGGTTGCGGCTATCTAGGCCTCCATTGAAACCTAGGCTGTTGGGCCTTAGCTTTTGCTACCATGAGCATCGGTTCTTGAGAAGTGGTGGGTGGTGGTCGAGCACTACCCTTCTCCTTAGATTTGGCTACTAACATTTCTACCGGTGGCCGTGCGGACTGGGGTGAGGTCGCGTAGCCCTTGCTAAAAGCTGTAACAATGCAGATGTTGCCTATGGCAAGGTGAATGCATTGCAACTCATAATCAATGTTGCAACGAGTTTGCTTTTTGAATGTTCACCCTAGCAACGTCTCCGTGCTGCTTGCATCCTTGGCATCTGGCCACATATAGAAGATCATTGGTATAGTCTCAGATTTGATAGAAACGGCGGCCTTGCACTTGCCGAGAAGTGCATATGAGCGGCCCCCATATGGGCTTAATTTGGCATTAGTGGGTTGTAGTGGTGGTTTGCCAAGTGGGGTCCAATGATCGTGAGTCAAGACATTGAAGTCCGCTCCCTCATCGATCAAGGCATTGAAGACGCATGTTTGCTTGGCAGTGACTGTGATGTGCATGTACACAGGCTCTACGGTTTCCTCACTCTCATCATCGATTTTGGTGATGGTGGCCACTCGTACTTTGACAAGCGGTTCCAACATTGGTGGCTCATGCAAAGGATGCGTGGGAGGATAGTACTTCTTGACACGACTGCCATTGAAGAAGCCTAGTCCCTCACCGTGTAGAGTCTCGAGCTCGACATTGCCCATTCAGCTGATTGCACAGACTTTGAAAGGTCCAAGACTCCTAAGCTTCATTTTTTTTTAATGCCCCTTAACTGAGTATAGGAGCACTAAGTCGCCCTGTTTGAGGTCGCGTTGCTTGACGTGCTTGTCAAACCAGTTCTTGCATCATGCCTTCTCACATATGAGTGCATGAGTGGCTAGAAGGTGAGTCTCCAAGAGGCGTTCGAGCTCAACTACGCTTTGCGTCCATGCCTCCTTTCCTTCCCATCGCTTCTGAAGTGCAATTTGCAAGCTAGGCACGAAGAATTCTACAGGGAGAATTGCTTCGGTTCCGTAGGTCAACCTAAAGGGGGTCTAGCCGACAACCATTTTATAAGCTATGTGGTAAGCCCACAAGGCTACAAATCTTGTTATCTCAGTCACTGCGCGAGGCAGAGACCACCTTGGTTAGAACATTGACAAGAATATTATTCATGGATTCTGCCTAGCCATTTGCTTGAGGGTAATATGTAGAGGATTTTCGATGGATAATTAGGAAGGTGGATAGGATATGCGCTATCACTTCATTGATGAAGTGTGTCCCCTGGTCACTGATTAGTTCAATGGGGTAACCAAATTGTGGAATAACTGCTCCCACAAGAACTTGGCAGTCATTCAAGCATCATTCTTTCGTGTTACTCTCGCCTCTACCCACTTCGTTAGGTAGTCTATGGCCACAACGATATATTTGGCTTGTGAATATTGTGCAGTGGGGTTGACGGGTCCTATGAAGTCGATTTCCCATTTTTCGAAGGGTCGGTATGCAATCATTGGGGTCAACTCCATTTGATCCTTGCGAATCGGGACCTTCGTCCGCTGACACTCATCACAATGCTTAACAAATCATGCGGCATCATGGAGCAATGTTGGCCACCATAGTTGAGACTGCAGCACCTTGCAGGCCGTCATGTCTCTGCTAAAGTGTCCATTAGCAATTCCGTTGTGTGCCTCTGAGAGCACGTCGTGTATCTCATGCTCACACACACATCTACCCAGCAATCCATTTTGCCCTAAGCGATACAGTTGGCTTGCTATTAACTGGTAGGGTTGGATCTTGAGAATGAGTCACCTCAGCCTTGCCTTCTCTATCGGTCATTCAGGTAGTCCATGCTCAAGCACTTAGACTATGTCATCTACCCAATATGGCATTAGATCGGCCTTGAATAAATCTCCCTCGTTGGAAAGATTAAAGAGCTGGGCATCTGGCAATTCATCGGTAACGCCTTCTCCAGCAGCTTCTCCTGTGGGGATGCGTGACATATGATCAGCCATGTAGTGCTGTTTTCCCTTTTGTACAACCACGGAGAAGTCAAACTCCAAAAGCAGAAGGAGCCACTAAGCTATGTGTCCCGTAGCGCAAGGTTTGTTCACTAGATATAGCAAGGTTTGATGGTCCACAAAAAAGGTAAAGGGTGTAGCCAATAGATAATGCCGGAACTTCTTTACAGCAAACACCATGGCCAAGCCCTCTCTTTCTGTTGTCGACTAGTTCATTTCTATCTCAGTGAGTTGTCTGCTAGCAAAGCTCACTGGATAGTCTAGGTTGTGCTCCCCAAGTTGGCACAACACTACCCCCACAGCAAATTTAAAAGCATCGATATGTACATGATGGAAGGTAATGGTCCAATCTGGGGCTCGTAAAATTGGTGCTATGGTTAGAGCCTTCTTCAACTCTTCATATGCTCATTGGCATGCTTCAGTCCATTCAAATACAAACAGCAGCTTGTATAAAGGTTTGGCTGTCAATGTGTAATTCAACACAAACCGGCGATAGTATCCCGTATGGCCTAAGAAGCATTGGACTCCCTTGTAGTTGGTTGGGGGTGGAAAGTCGACAATAACCCTGACTTTTGAGAAGTCAATGGAAATGCCGTTCTTCGACACCACATGGCCGAGGATGCATCCATGCTTCACCCAAAACTGGCATTTCAAGGGGTTCAAGGAGAGACGATATAGGCGACACCGCTCAAAAACTGCTTGGAGTTTGTCTAAGTGTTCCATCTAGGTCGAGTGAATGCAGAGGCCATCGACAAAGACTTCCAACTCCTTGCAAAGCATGTCTTTAAATATGGTGCACATGAGGCATTGGAAGGTGGCAGGGGCATTAGTCAACCCAAAAGGCATGACTATGTAAGCAAAGACGTCCCACTCGGTGTGGCGAAGGCAGTCTTATGCCTGTCGGCAGGATGCACTTGCACCTGATTGTATCATGAGAAGCCATCCAAAAAACTGTAGGCCTCCTTGCTCACCACTCTTTCAAGCATGTGCTTGGTGTATGGCAATGGATAATTGTCCCTTTTAGTAGCAGCGTTCACCTTCTCGTAATTGACGCACACTCTAATTTTTCCATTTTTCTTCATCACGATGACTATGGGTGATACCTAGTCCATGTGCTCAATCTCGTAAATGAATCCCGCTCTCATCAGCTTATCAATCTCTTCCTTAATAGCATAAGCGTGCTTTGGATTCATTGGGTACGGTCGCTGCTTCACAGATGTTGCATCTGGTGTCATGGGTATATTATGAGTCACTACACTCGAATCTACCCCTTTAAGCTCTTCTAAGGACCAAGCGAATACGTCTACGTACTCTCGCAAGAGAGCGACAAGACTCGTTTCTTCTTCCTCAGTCAAGTCATGGGCAATGAAGGCTGGTCGGGGTGTCTCCCCCTCCTGGGCTAGGTTCACCTCCTTGACCCTGGCTGGTCCCTCGATTGGTTCGCTCATTTTCCCTTGCCATTTGGCACCCAACAGGATCACTACCCTATCTCCTTTCTTGAATTTCATAAATCTTTTAGGGAGGTCCCACAGTTTTTGTTGTTCGTCTATTCGTGTGTCCCTGGGTTTTTTCGCCCTTTCCTACTTCAATCATCTGCGCCTCAGGTGGATGGGTAGGTCCCCGTTGGTGTGTCAGGTCTTGGGTGGCCTAGGTATTTCTGGGTCGCTACCTGAGCTTACCTCCGACTCAGAGTTGAACTTGCCATCTTCGCTAGAAGAGGGGGTCTCCCCTGGTGGTTGCAGTTCAGATGGTGATTCTGTCCCAAGCACCGGTGTCGCTCGGGCTAGGCCTACTTGCTCAAGGTCTATGGCTCCTACTATTGTAATCACTCATGATCACAATCCATGTGCATGATCCCTCGCTCTATCCTGTAGAGACTCCTTTTCTATGGCTTGGAGTCAGCCCGTATTTGTTCTATTTCATATCCCTCAGTGTCGTACTCTACTGTGTCTATTTCACCCTCACTTTAATCACTGAAGGATTGGCAGTCTTCGTACTCATTATCAGATGCCTCTGTGTCAAACTGCTCATCATCTCCTAGGGCTTGGTATATCTCTTGTCATTGATTAGGGACTAGGGCCCAGTTGTACATAAGGTTCAAGTCATGCAACCTAGTCCATTGCCACTTGGATTCACCTAAGAGATCCTGGAGTGGTTTGAAGTTTGTTGTTGAATTGTCAGCTAGCTTGTCCGTTAAGTATTCCAGAGCCTCTTGGAGTTCTCTTTTGTTGCTTGGCACTTGGAAGGTGACGGGCTTAGGTCTCCCAAGAAGGGTTCCTTCCATCATGCAAACTAGTACAGAGGGCGTGCCGCCAAATGTGCCCATCATCTTGATGGCTTGCTCATACGCTTATTGATCCAAGAATGGCAGGTTGACTATAGCAAGGACATGCATCCAATCTCGCTCATCCTCTAGGCATGGGATATACTTGGTCAAGGGTCCATAAGAGTTCTTGACTTGAGCGTTACCCTTGAGCATCGCGGAGATGGCATCCAAGTCAGCTGGTGAGGTCTTCCAAGTGTCCATCTCTACCCTCATAACTTTCGTTATGTTGCCTAGGAAGATCAAGCCGTTACCCCAATCTTCAATAGCTCTGGCATTGCACATCCAAGGTCAGCCTAACAAGATATCGTAGTCCACCCCCTTTATGACTATAAAGTCGACAGAGAACTGGACACCCGTGATTTTCACCGGCCAGTTTTTAAGTACCCCGAATGGCTTCACTCTCATGCCATTTGCTAACGTGACATTAAACCAAGCGATCTTGACAGGTGGGTTTCCCCAAGTCTGTAGTACTGCGTGGCTCAGCACACTAACCCCAACTCCCATGTCTATGATCCTCTTTCTCGTTGTGTCGCCTAACGCTAGGATTGGTAACACTGCATGCATATCGGTGCCTTCCCAAAAAGCATTAACGTGCAAGGATTTTGGCACAAAGTGCAGCATTAGAATCGGTATTTTTGTTTCTGTATCATGATCGTGCAGATCCGTAGCTTGTTCTCATGACCCCTCAACCCACTGCTTGAGGTCTTGCCATAGGGTGGGATGCTGCTTAAGCAGGTCTCCCAGGCTTAATGTCATAGGGGTGGTCACTAGTGTGGTAAGGAGGCTGTCGGCTACTCATCTCTCTCCTAAACCGAATTGTCCTGGCCAACGGCCGACTGATTTGCGGGCTTGCAGCATCAAGGCTTGGTCTGAGTGGTGCTGTGTGCGATGCGGTTGCATCTCCTAACTTTGGTCGAGGGGGTGAGACTGCCATGCTTATGTTGAGGAGATCATCTATCTCATCCTGTAGTAGCCTTATAGGAGGTTGTATACGCCTAGAGGGCCTCTATAAGTCGATCATCCCAATCACGATGATGTGCAGCAATGGTTCTTGTTAAAATCAAGTAAAGGATGCGATTGGTAACTTTGACTTGGCCATTCACTCTAGGGCAATAGGGTGTGACTTACAATGGCAGATCTTGTATAGCTGTAGTGCATAACTCACTATACTAATCAACTAATCACACTATAATCATGCCAGTTGTAGGTAGGGGCAATAAACTAAATATAATAAGTGATAAGTCAATGGCCATGTGAGGATCATAATGACTACTAATGTGCTAATTATAGACGTGGGGACCCATCTAGCCAAGTGGTCCATCATCAATGTCCACATGTGTTGAGATTGCCATCTCAGCACTCCCCCTCAAGCTCAACTATATCTCTACAACTCCAAGTAAGCTTCGAAACTTTCGAAAATTCTTTGCACCCAATTCCTTTTTGAAAATGTTAGCTATCTAATCATGTGTGCTGACATATACCAAGTCAATCCCTCTTGCAAGTACCTTCTCTCTCACAAAGTGGTAGTGTACCTTAATGTGTTTTGTCCTAGCATGGAACACTAGGTTCCTAGCTAGCTATATTTTGTCACAAATAATGGCAACTAGACCATCTCCCTGCACATTCAAGCCACCCAATAAGTTTTGCAACATACCATCTCACATGCTGCCATATTAGCACCTCTATACAGCCTCCTCTATACTTGATAAAGCAACTGTAGGTTTCTTTTTGCTGCTCCATGTAATTACTGAGCTATCAAGAAAAAACATGGATCCACTTGTAGATCTCTATTTGACATGCTACTAGCCCAATTTGCATGTGTATCCAAACACATGTATATCCTTGCCTACCTCATAAAAAAGTCCATAATATAAAATGGAATTTACATAACTAAATATGCATCTAACTGCATCAAATGAGTCTTTCTAGTCATTTGCCTAAATTGATTGACAAGGCCAACAATATAGCTCAAGTTTGGTAGTGTGACAGTCATGTGAATCAGACTTTCTACTGTTCTCTTGAACATAGTAGGATCTTCTATCTCATCCCCAAAGTCATCACTCAACTTTACATTTTTCTTCAATGGTACTGAAAGAGGCTTACATGCTGTCATACCATACTTGGATAACATCTAATCACCTCAATACTAAGAAAGCATCCCAACTGACCCAAATCCTTCATCTTAAGCATTTTCTTCAAAAAGTTCTTAACTTCAATAATCCCATTGTCATTGTTACCTATAATAATCAAGTCATCCACATGGATGACTACGATGATCGAATTTGCATCTCCCTTTCTCACATAAAGTGAGTGATTAGCATCAGAAATATAAAAGCCAATATTGACAAGATACTCTCCGATCTTGTTAGACCATGCTCTAGGTACTTGCTTTAGCCCATAGAGTTCCTTTTTTAACCCATGCACATATGTGGGATGCTCTAAATCCTCATAATCTATTGGCTGCTCCATATACACCTCTTCTTGTGATTCACCATTCAAGAAGGCATTCTTGACATCCATCTGTTGCAAACTCCAACCTTTGGCTGTTGTCAAAGTAATCATGCATCTCACAGTTGCCATCCTAGCAATTGGACTGAATGTCTCTTCATAATCTATGCCATATGTTTGAGCATAGCCTCTTGCAACCAGCCTAGCCTTATACCTACTAATCAAACCATCTACATTATGCTTGACTTTGTAAATTCACTTATAGCCAATGGATTTCTTGCCCTTAGGCAAGGGTATCAAATCCCAAGTTCTTATTAGCTTCTATACAACCATCTTCTCATCCATTGTTGCATCCCAATGAGCATGTCCAATGGCATCCTCAAAAGAAGTGGGCTCCCTAACCTTGCTAGACTTGCGTACCATTAGATCACTCACTAGAGCCTTTACATTACTATATGTGCTCTCTATACACCTGGTATTTTGATGTGACTGAAGGAATTCCAACCTCATCATCGAAACTTTTTGAACCACTAGAATCTCCATCAAATCCCAAATGGCTAGTAGATGCATCATTACCATTCAACACTTTCTTCTTTCCTTTGTCTTTACCTACAACACTTGTAGATCCACTTGAAGATCTGGGGCTACTCCTTAATCTCCTGGTCTAAGGGCTAACTATAGGTGTAGTATCAAATGATGTTTCTAGTCCACTAAGGCTCCGTGATTCTTGCTTTTCTTTCTGCACATAGCTATCATGATCATTATCATAATCTAATACATCACTAGTAGATGCATAACAACTACTCATCTCATAAAAAATAACAAGTATACTCACTCTAAACTCACATGTGACAGGGTGATAACAACGATACCCTTTCTAATCTAAAGAGTATCTAAAAAAATACAATTTTAAGCCTTCGGATCAAGCTTTTTTTGTAGCTCATCTGGGACATGAACATGTGCAATATAGCCAAACACTTTCAAGTGTGACACATCGGGCTTCTTGCCTGTAAAGCATTCTTTAAGGGTCATCCCATGAATTGCAGATGTTTGAGTTCTGTTCATAATATATACATCAGTATGAACAACTTCAGACCAAAAATATTTTGCCATATTCTTTTCAGACATCAATGCTTGTGCAACTTCTGCAATGTTAACCCTAAGTCAAGAAGACAGAAGAATGAATGAAAAAGCGGGAAGAAGATGGAAAAAGAGCAAAGACATGCAAGCGGCCTCTAAAGCTAAGTTGGGGCCAAAAGCGTAATTTTAAATGAAAGGCGCCTCAAGAAACTCCAAAAGTTTGTGTAAAAGAGCGCCAAGCTCCCTCCTGTGCCAATTGTAAAGTATTAAACGGGTGCAGGCTAGAGGCACAAGGCTAGAAGGGGAAAATAGACAAAGGACCTTGCCACAATGGCCAGTCATATAAGAGAAAGGGATGGGTGCCCATGGGAATTTAGGGTTTTGTATATAAACTTCAAAAAGTGAATGGAAGCTAATTCTTTGGTGTGTGGCTAACAAGAGCTCTTCTCTTCTTCTCCTCTCCTTGCTTATGTGTGCTCTTGAGAGAGGGAGTGTGAGAGTGTGAGAGAGTGAGTGTGTGAGAGTGAGGGATCAAGAGGGTGAAGCTCTTCACCATCTCCTCTTCTCTTCTCTTCTCTTCTCTTCTCTTCTCTTCTCTTCTCTTCTCTTCTCTTCTCTTCTCTTCTCTTCTCTTCTCTTCCACGCCGGCTATGGTGGATGGAGTTTGGAGATGGAGGAGGCTTGAGGATGCTTGAGCTAGCATATAGGATCATGGAGCTATCAGTGTGTGCGAGAGAGAAGGCAACTCATATCGGTATCAAGGTAAGCTCACTACACTCATAGGATTGACGGTGCATCGGCTAAGTGAGAGATAGCCATTAGAGCTCACTTGGAACACTTGAAACGATAAGCGGTCCGTAGGTGTTGGCGGTTGAGCGAAAGCTCCCACATTTTGGTTCGACCAATGGATTTAAGCTTGAGCTCTTGCACGCCTCATATCGAGCATCAAAGCAAGGGATTGATCCCTGAAACGAAGCTTGAGATAAGTAGGAAGGTTGGGTGTTTTGATCTTCAAAAAAAGCAAGTATTTTGGGTTAGTTTGTTTGTTTGATGATTGGAAGACATGGAGAAATCATTTCAGTTTGTTGCTTTCGATTCTTGTTGCATTTAGTGTAGGATAGGATTAGGAAATCGAATTGGAAAAGGGCAGGATTTACTGTTGCAAAACTGCAAAACAGGGCATGAATCATGTAAAAAATGACAAAAAGCTTGCTTGGAATGCTTAATGTCGGCAAGTGAGAGATTGGGAGCATCAAAACCTTATCGGGAGGGGGTTTAAGAGACAAGAGGCCAAGGGAGAGCTCATTTGCAACCACTGCAGTGACATTGAGAGAGAGAGAGAGAGCCCACAAAGATTCGATTTGATCTCATCATCAGAGAGCCTACTGCTCACCTCAGGTATACCAATCATTTCCCTTGGTGCCTTAGTTGGGATCTAGAAGTTTATGCTTGGAGTGATTGTTTAAATCGTTAGATTTGATCGAAATGGTCATCATGTGGCATTTTTCGGGCCGCGTTCGACCCGTCTGAGCGGCCGTTGTTAGGCCGAGTCCCAGAATCGGCCCTCGGACCCTGCCATTCGGTCAACTTGACCCTGAAATCCTAATCGGCCCTCGGTCCATAGTCCACTTGGCCCGTCTGAGTGACAGCACTCGGCCCTTTGACCAACTCGACACTCAGCCCGTAGTCCACTTGACCCCATTTACCAGTTCGGCCCTCGATCCAAGACCCGACTCGGCCCTCGGCACAACACCTAACTTGGCCCGTCCGAGTGATGGCACTGGGACCTCGGCCCGCGAAAAGTTTTCCTCCTCGGACCAGTGTGATTTGGCCCTCCGAGTCACCCACTCGGCCCCTGCAATTCAGACCAATTGGGCCAAGTGTGTATTTGCCTCAACTTTTCATAAATCTGACCTGACCTAGCTAGATCTCAGCAGCACAAACTATTGCAAGCCCTCCTGATGCTCAGAACTTGATTATGGCACGCAGAATAAACAAAATTGTAAGGCGCAGTCGCTTAGCACTTTGAGTGGGCTATCACGAGACCTAGAGGCAACCCGCTGAGCCATAAAACCCTGATTCGACCCAAAAACGGGCAAGGCAACGTAACCAAAAAGCCCTAAATCCCATCAAGATGGCCAGAGAATTGATCGACAAAGCCTATCAGGCCCAAAACGAAGCTAGGGTGCATAAGACGCTTAGAGGCTGTTTACCGCACTCACCTTGAATTTCCGCACTTGAAGTGCACTTAAGGAAAGCTGAAAGCCTGATTGAGCACACGTGCACTAGAAAGAACACACACACTGAGTGGAGATAAATTGAGGACTGTATTTAATAAGTCAAGGAACTCACTCTGATAAACCACTCAAGGAACCCACGAATAGGAGAGAACCCACAGACGGAGACAAACCATCAACACGTGAAGTAGGACCAAGCAAGCGGCGCAAATGAAGTGGATTTGACAAACCTACTCAACCTGATCTATAGCTTGGTGGAGCACGAGAACTCGACTATGGCACAAGAAAATTTAGACCGCAGGTCTAACGAGGAACTCGACTTAGGCATCTTCCCAGAGGCTATTCAGCAATTGGTTAGCAGCTACGATGCACACTCCCGGTATGGGTACCATGGTCAGACAGCAGATGCTATCATCGCAGACTTAGAAGAAGAGAGAAAGCTAGCCCACAAAGCGTTGCAAAACAAAGTCGCATGCAATAGAGACCAACATGCTAGGAGTCAAAGGCAAAGCACGGAGTTGCATGAGGTGCAGCGAGTGCTGAACTTAGCCGGCAGAAATCGAATGGATCATGAGAGAGCCCTAGAAGAAGACTTAACGCTGAGAGCGAGCTTCTTATGAAGTGATTGCTAGACAACACCGTAGCAGAGCAAAGTGTTGCAACATCGGCAACCTCACTACTGGCAGGACTAGGAGCAACCCAAGGCTCTAGGAGCCAGTCTAAAATTCCAATAGTCGCAAAGCAGCTCGACAAGTATGATCCATATGGCTTTGTAAAGCAGTTCGAGCAAGTCTACGAAGCCAACCGCCTCAGCGACCTAGCTCAGCGCTCTCAAGCATTTGGGCTCTACTTAGGTGACAAGGGCAGGACTTGGTATACAAGCTTAGATGCCACGGAGCGAGAAAATTTCAATAGCCTCAAGAATCTCTTCATCAAGAGATTTGTCGAGCCTGGATACTCCAATAATCTGCTAGTACGACTGATGAATGTCAAGTAGAAAGAGAAGGAGGACATTCGCAATTACATAATCCACATGAGGAGTCTCTTCAAGAGAATCCCTATGGGCGAACAACCGACTGAAAGAGCAGTTTCAACTCTGTTCCTCATCAGCGGAATTCGAAATGAGGAATTGTATAAGGCTTTGGCAACCAACTTGAGCTTGCAGTGAGACGCATTAGCTAGGGTTTTTGAGGAAGCCATTAGAGTTGATGATCAGTTGAAAGAGCAGAGCTCTGGGAGCTCCAACTCAGAAGAAACCAACTCGCGAAGTTCAGAGAGAGCGTCAGCCTCTAGTGAATGACCAGTCCCATCATCCCAAGATAAGGGGAAAGCCACCGAGACGAACCAAGACTTGGCTGATGTCAATGGCTGATGTCAAGATGGAGATAGCCAAGCTGCAAGACATGTGGAAACGACCAACGTGTTCACACATCCAATGTATGTACTATGGCGGAAACCAATTGCCGACCGAATGTCAAGACCCTCGGTCAAGACCTTGCGCTAACTGCAGCAGGTTCGGTCACGACATCGTGCATTGTAGATTGCCCAGAAGACTTCCGCACTCCCAACCATACGGCCAGCCTTACCTAGAGAATAGGCCGCAATCACTCTTCGGAAGGGGAGCCCCATTGGCCCTTTCTGCGCCTAATGACATTAAGTCGGTTGTCCCTAGGGTGGACATAAATCCTACAGGCATACTTAGACCGTCTGGTCCCTATGTAAACCATCCACCAAGTGATGCTCCAGTCCATTACGTGGAAGAGCCAAATGAGACAGAGACTTACTTATACCCTTATGTCTCCCACGACGACGAGAGCAATGTAGTTCTTATGGATTATCGACCAGTACTGGTGATGGCATTGGGGAGAGGACGAGGTAGAGGCCTAGGAGGGCAGATGCAAGATCTAATCACCTGTTGTACTTGTGGTCACCTAGGTCATGTCTCATCACGTTGCCCCGAGAGGGAGCAGCATAATAGAGACAAAGCTGACCTAAGATGCGTTGAGTGCAGAATCATCCATCTCTTTGTCGATTGCCCAAAGCGGAAACCTTCTTCAAGTTTTGCCAACGTACCATCTATTCCATTGGGGCTGTTTGTGTCGAGAACCTTGATGGGGAGGCCACACCTATCCCATTGCGGGTCATGACCCGTGTCCAGACGAAGTAGGCCGGCATATCACTACTAGGACCCAGCAACCTCAATGCAGCCTCGATAGGAAAGAAGAGCCGTAGGCGAAGGAAGAAGAGGTCGGAAGCTAGGATCGCACTTAAAACTAAGAGTGCTACGACTCTGCCTGTTGGAAAGAAGGTCACGGATGCAGAGGTAGAAACTTCAGCCCCCAAGACGCCCGAAAAGGGAAGTGCCAAGGTAGGGGAATACCCGCATCTGACTTTGAGAGGGAAACCTCCTTGGACCAAAATTAGGACCAAACTCCCTAGGCTTTGGTCCAATATCCTGTGTTGTCATTTTGGATTCTAGCAAGTTGAATCTTGCATTTTCATCTTTCCGTCTTCGCTCGTGTATCTCTTTCAGAGAGCAAATATCCTCTGTATGGTTCTTCCTCAAACAATAGGAACAAAAGGCTCTAGGAATGGTTGGTTTTCGGGTAGATTTAGTGGCTAAATGTCCCGCTTGATGACACTTTCCGCACCATGTATTAGAATGCATCACATCTCTCCCAACTCCCGCAAGAGTGGATATATTGGCGATATTCACCTTCAACGTCTGTACCTGCTCTGTAATCACATCCATAAGCTCTTTCTTGATACTTGCAACTGAGTTGGATAAGTAGTCCTTCAGATTTTCACCTCCTGAAGTACTTGTAGTAGAGTTTTGGGAAGCTTATGTTATTACTGCATATACTGATTGAGTTGATCTAGAGGGTCCCCTGTTCTGGTTTTGATGATGCACTGAGCAAAGAGATAAAAAAACAGTCTTTCTCTCTCCTCCATCTCTCTCTTGCATAGAGGCAATTCCAATGCAAGAAATCAAGAAGAAGAGGGGCTGAAGAATGCTTGTCCGGCTATGATCGGATTGCTTCAAGATGAAGAGGAGACTGAGGAAAGAGGTTCAGAACTAAAGAATGGTTGTTGGTAGGTATGTGGGCTGCCCAGAATAATCATTAAAAGACCCGCAACACGCAAGACACGCAGTATGCTCCAATTTTATGAAGAATTTTGCTTGTTTTTTTTGTTTCATGGTTCAAATGGTGTTCATATGCAATGAATTTTTGTTTGAATCTTGTTTGCATCATGTTTGAGGACTGTAACTACAGAAATGCAGAACCCGTAATGATTTAGAGCCGTTATTAATTCTTTAAAACTTGCAAAATGTCATTTTTCAATGGAAATTAGTGGCTTTTTCGATTTTGAGTTGGGAAAAAGGAGTGGAAATGGGATAAACTCAGAGAAAATGTTAAGTTTCAGTCAAAATAATAAGCTAACACAAATAAATCAGAAAATACCTATTCTCTATGAATAATAAATAGGAAAAAATAATGAAAAATAGAGAAAATTGGGGTTTTCGTGCTCAAAAAATATGAAAAAATAAGATTTATGTGCGTGAATGTTTGGTGAGGTTAAAGCATGAGGTCAAGACTCAGTTTGGCCTCGTCCTTTGTGTTATAGTACATGTTTATTATTTTTTACATATAAAAATGATACAAAACAACTATTTACACCTATGCACCGCAGCAACACCTAAATGGTGAGGGAGGAAGGAAGTTTGTGCGACGATCTAATTGCTGAAAAGATACAAATTCTGATTTTCCTCTTTGTGCATAGCATTTAGGGATCGTTCCATAATTAAATATAGGAGACTAGTAGCACGGAAGTTCCAGTGCTAGTCCCAAAAGCAGCGCAGCACGTAACGCTTAGTTAAAATTCATGAAAGGGCCGTTTTTCGCACCTCATATGGCTTTTTTTTAAATCATAAAATGGTTGTGCACAATCGTCATAAATCTTGCACCAAGCATGTCATGTGGTATCTCCTGGAACGCATTGCAATTGATTGATAAACTTTGACCAATGCTGAGAGAATAGGAAACCCAAGTTGTGGGTTAGACGGGTGCTTCCATTGGGAAAAGTTTTGTGAGGCAAATCAAAATCTCCTAGAATGCTGAATTATGAAAGAGTGGAGTTTGTGCGTTATGTTTTATATGTTGAAGCGATGCATCTTGGGGCCAATCCTCAAGGTGTAGGAGAGTCGCAGTGGAGCCGCGGCAATTAGCAAGAGGTGCTTCCCTATGTGTGTATTACGAGGCATTATGCCTATATGTTATGGGATCTCCCTCTGAGGAGAAGGGAAGGTGAACATTGGACTATATATTGGATACAAATGCAAAATCGTCATAAGCATGTAGTGCAAAGTGAGTTTTAGATGCTCCTAGCCCGCGATGCCGTGTGGTGGGGTTGTCTGTCGTATGCATGAGGTCTGGCTAATGACATAGCCTGTGCCAGACCATTTTAGGTCCCATCAGTGGTGCGTCTGTCAAGAGCCGCCAACTAGTGGTGGTTCTCGAATCTAGGGTTCTTAGGGACCAAATAGTTGGTTTATGTCCTCTGGCAAGGACCATCAAGCTGAAATACAAAAAGCAGAACGTGCTTAAAGGGCTAGACGGCGGTTGGAGATTGTAAGATGCTATTCTCCTCAAAGGAGTAGCCCGTTACGCATAAGTGGCAGTGGTTCTAATAACCTAGGTGTTATGAGTAGCTCTTCGAGTGCAAGTGGAAGTCTTGATACTTCCCTCTTTCCAGTTAATCAACCCACAACAAGTGGGGGTATAGTGTTGCCTATACAAACTCCTGTTGTCAATCCGGTGGTAGCCATGGCACAACCTATCGCAATTCCAACAGATACACCGGATTTACTAGCATTAGGAGCACCGTTGCCCATTTTCCATGGTTTGGCTGAGTAGTGTTGCTTTGGTCGATATCAACAGTGCCATTACCCAAGCAGAAGGAGTAGATTTGCACTTGTAAGTGGCTTATACAGCAAGGATAAATTGGAATGGTAATAATTTGGCATTAACCAATGGGAGTCAAGGGGACCCCATGTTAAATACGAGTGGCAGAGGGAGTATTATGTCGAATTTGCCTATGTTACTAGCTCCTCCTAGCATAACTATGCATTTGGCTAGTCAGGCGGCCTCGTTAAATAGTGGTGGAAACCAAACAATGAATCCTATTAATGTTGTCTGAGTTGATCATCGGCTAATTCCTAATCAAGTGGTTAGGCCCATGGGACGATAGACTGACGATCGCGGCTATGAGTCGAGTGCTTCTAATGTCCTTGGTGAAGTTAAGGACATGACGAAGCACTACACTGATATGATCTCTGAACAGTATCGACAAATAGCTGTGGATGTCAATTTTCTTAAGAAGCAACAGAATTTGATAGGGAGCCGATGCCCTGAAGAGGGTGGCCCCTCAAGATTCAGCTATAAGTGGTGTGGGGGCCAACATTTCCCTAGGAATTGCCCAAATGTCAAATGTGATATTTGTAAGAAGTTTGGCCACTTAGTTGCTACCTATTGGAGTAAGATTAATTCTCTCCAACAAGGGAGTAAACAACCAGGTCTAGTTAACCATTGCGCACAAGGGAATAATCTCCAGCAAGACGATAGACCAAGGCAAATACTACAAAGAGGAAAGGTTGTTGTAGAGGAGTTACCTCATGGCAGTGGAGTCAGCCTTATTGAGGTTGTACGTGTCAATGATGCTGAAACTTCCAATCTACGAGCCGTAACAAGAGGTCAAAAGATTAAAGAGGGTGACAAAGGAATTGTAAAACCTGTCGAGGGAAGCCCTAAGCAAGATGCTAGGGAAAAGCGAGTCCTGAATCCTGATAAGGAAGGTGGACCGTTAAGACATATTGGCAGTAAAGTCGATCCCGAGGAGGATAAAGGATTGCCAAGAAAGAAGGTAAAGGCTAAAAAAGAGTCACCAAAGCCGATTGAAAGACCAAAGGAGAGAATGGTGTGGCGCGAGAAGAGAACTTTGGCTAATTACGACGACTTTGATCTAGCAAGTTCCCTTTGCGAAGTCAAACCAAATGTGAATCTCCTGCAATTGATTAAACTTTCTCTAGGAGTACACAAGGAATTCAAGAAAATCTTGCATATATGGTGTATAGTAGAACCTTTGGGCATAGCTAGAGTGGGGGAAGATTGGTTCGATCATGCTGAAAAGCATTGCCCTCGGGTTCCAGCATATGTGGATGGAATATTAGTGGAGCATGCTATCGTGGACACTGGATCCTCTGTCGATATTATAAGTTCAAACTTGATGGAGAGGTTAGGTCTAGAGATCCAAAAAGATGGCTCCACACTTCTTAGGATGGCTGATGATAGTCTAAGACAACCAGAAGGTTGCATTACTAAGGTCCATGTTACAATTGCGAGCATGGAATGCTATCTAGACTTTAAGGTGATAAGGTTTGCAGGACATCCTAGCTATCGAGTTTTGCTAGGCAGGCCATGGATTCTACGGACAGACTGTCAAGTCGATATACCCGCTAGTCGAGTGATTCTAGGTCGAGGTGCCCATCGTGTAATAGTGGATGCTTACCTTGAATCTTCTCAGAGTGAGAGAGCTCCACTATCCTCCATTGAACTAGAAACAGTAGATGATCCATCTGGTAGTGAGACGTCATCGAGTGATGGATCTAAGGAAGGGTCCAATACATAGGATATTTATTAGATAACCTTGAATGAGCCGATAGAGCCTCATGATCAAATAAGAGACGCAGACGTTATTGAGCTAGATCTTGGTACGCTAAATGATTCGCGGCTAATTAAATTAGAGTCTATGCTTAGTTCGAAGAAAGAGAGGATTATGTGTCCTTAATTCGAGAGTTTCATGACATTTTTACTTTGATCTATGACGAGCTTCGGGGTATTCCTCCCAGTCTAGCTGTGCATACTATTCATGTAAAGGAAGGTACCCGCCTTGTACGTCAGAAAGTAAGGCATATGCCTTTTGAATTAAGGGACGGGTTGTACGAGGAACTATAGAAGTTGCAGAAAGTGGGTTTGATCTTCCCTATTCAGCATATTGAATGGTGCTCACCAGTTGTGATCAGGAAGAAGAAGAATAATCAAATCCATCTTTGTGTAGATTTTAGAGAGTTGAATAAGCAGACTGTTAAAGATTACTACCCGTTTTCGTTTATTGATCAAATTTTGGATCAACTAATAGGTAGGAAAATATATTTGTTTTTATGGACTTGCAGGGTTAACCAAATGGCAATTTGCTAAGCAAGATAAGCTAAAATTGACATTTATTACAGTCTTCAGTACCTTTGCGTACCATGTGATGGCATTTGGGTTGTGTAATGCACCTGGTTTGTGGCAAAGAACAGCCGACAAGACCTTTGGTGACATCTCCCTAGAGGAGCTGAAAGTATTCATTGACGATCTGGGGGCAACTACCATAAGGGATAGATAGTTGATCATTTTGCACAAGTTTTTGGAGCGTTGTAGACAATTTTGCATAGCTCTTAACCCATGGAAGCGTGTCTTTAGAGTCCCTTATGGGCTCTTGTTAGGCCATATGGTTAGTTCTATAGTGATTGAGACTGATCCTGAAAAGATCAAGGTCATAGTCGCCATGAGTCCGCCACGTACTCCAAAGGAAGTGCATAGCTTTCTGTCATTAGTAGGGTATTATCGAAGGTTTATCAATGCCTTGGCAGAAAGAACATTGCGCTGACAAACCTATTGTCCTTTAACTGTCAGTTTACATGGAGTGATGCTTGCAAAGTATCTTTTGACGATGTGAAGCAGGATCTTGCCAAAGCACCTATTTTAAAAGCACCAAAAAGAGGCAAAATGTTCTATATATTTTCAACAGCAACCATGTATAGTATCAACTGTTGTTTGGCCCAAATTTGGGAGAAAAGTGGTTCCATCCGATAGCTTTTGTTAGTCGAAAGTTGGGCATATCGAAAATTAACTACACCTATATGGAGAAGTCATGCCTTGAGATGGTATTTGCGACCAAAAAAATTATGCCGAAGCTTCAGGGCATTGTAGAGTGTCTTGTGGATTTCAGAGAGCCAAAAGAGGTCTTGGTTGAAGAAAGTGACATGGAGACTTTGTTCAAGATTGATACGGCGTCTATTCCCTCCTGATATGCTGCTATAACGCACTATCTTTCTATGGGAGAGACTGGAGCTACTTTATCAAAATCAGAGAAGAGGAAAATTAAACAACAGGCATTGAAATTCTCCTTGATCGCAGACACATTATATCGATAGGGTGTTGATGATATCTATCGCCGATGTGTGATGCCTGACAAGGTCCCCTTTATTTTGGAAGAGTGCCATGACTTCGCTTGTGGAGGGTACTTTGCTGGGCAGTTAATGGCATAGAAAGCTTTAAGAGCTGGATAATGGTGGTCGTCCATCTTCCAAGATTCTTTTGAGTACGTTAAGAGATGTGATACCTGTCAAATGCATGACAGCAGAAAGGACAGGAAGCAACCACTTACACCTATCATGGCTATCCTTCCATTTGAGAAGTGGGGCATCGACTTTTTGGATCCTATCACCTTGTCGTCTACTACTCAGAAAAGGTATATTATAGTAGCAACTGATTACTTTACAAGATGGTCAGAAGTACGGGCGACAAGGTAGGACAATGCAAAAGAGACTGCCAGTTTCCCACTTGAGTAAATCATGTATCGATTTGGTCTGCCAAAAGAAACAGTATCGGACCATGGAACTCACTTTTTAAATAAAGTGATTAAAATTCTGATTGAAGCTTGAAAAATCAAGCATAACAAGACAACCCTCTATAATCTGCAAGAAAATGGACAAGTCGAAAGTACCAATAAGCAATTTGTGGGTATCCTATCCAAGATAGTCTCCAAAAGAAGCGGGACTGGGATACAAAATTATATGTGGCAGTTTGGCGTATAATACAACGTTTAAATGACATATTGGCCACAACCCATTCAAATTAGTTTGCGAAGAGGAGTGTGTCTTGCCCTTAGAAATTGAGTTGCCAACCATTAGATTCGCAATCAATCATTCTCTGGGTGATGAAGATGCCCTATTTGAGCAGTTTATGACTATAGCCCACTTAGACGAGCTCAAATTACAGAGTTTGTTGCACAGGAGGTAGCTAAATGTCGAATGAAACAGTTGCATGATCTGAAAGCGAAGAAATATACTTTTAAAAAGGAGCAGTTAGTTCTATATTACAACGCGCGTAGGGAGTTATTTCCAGGGAAGTTGGAACCTCGATGGGATGGCCCTTACAAGATAGTTCGGATAGGTAAAAATAAGTCCACGGTTCTATTAGCTAATCTACAAGGAGTGGAATTTAGGAATAAGGTTAATCTTAATAAGATTAAACCTTATTATTTCTAAGTATGCTAACGCGAAAAAAATGCATTGCAGGTCCATGCTGGGGCTGATTTGAGACCTACAAGAGAGCTTAAATTGGTTGATGGGGCGGTTAATTCCTTATTTGAAGCACCCATATCTCGAGCAAAGATATCATCAGGGGAGGCTTATCTGGTGGAGCAAGGGATATAAAGTGATTGAGCAAGAAGATGGTACCTTTGTGTGGGAAATTAAAGTTTTCTGCCATCACTATTTACAAATCTTGACAAGCATCCCTGTTGAGTTTAATGAAGAAGGTGCGATGGAGCCGTCAGTTCATCCTCTAAATATGTTGAACTTTGACTATCATAATTACGAATAAGGGAGTTCTTGATGGTTGGCTGTGTAAACCCATTATGGACGTATAGATTATACTTTGATGGAGCATCCAGGGGCCCTAATAGGAAAGGAAGTGATGGAGTAGTTATCCGAGATCCCCAACGTAGAGTTACAATGAAATTAGCTTAGAGCTTGCAGCCCTAAGCTAATCCGAGACCCATCTACCGTTGTTATCCTGGACCCATAGGTTGATCCGACAACATGTTATGCATACGCCTCTTGCTATATATGCAGGAGGTATGGGCCATAATTTGATGCATTTAGCTTAGGGCTGCAAGCCCTATTTTTCCCCTTGAAATGGAGTGTATTTGCGTATATCTGCCTTCTTCCAAGGAGGGATCTCTATGAGCTGTTTTGTCTGATTCCGTTAGGCCAAGAGGGCCAGTAGCTTTAAGTAGTTAATGTCTGATTTCTTTAGGCCAAGAGGGCCACTTGTTTTTGGGTTTTAATAATCTATCTCTTTAGGCCAAGAGGGCCACTTAGTTTTTAGTGAAATGTGCTATTTCTTTAGGCCAAGAGGGCCCTATCTCTATTTGGTGCAGGTACGTTTAATGCTTTGTTGTTTTAGTAATTGCACCATACAGATTGACGAAGTCAGTGGAGGGAGCCTTTGGTGCGAAGAAGCTTCTTGTGGCCATTCCAGGTGGTTTTGTCCCCTTTTCGAGTTTTTTCCTTAAGCAATTAATGTTATATGTGCAGGTGAGGGTTACTTTCTTTTGTTTGTTGGGGACTGGCACTTGAGGCATGAAGTCCTAGGTTTAGGTTAGGCATGTCTGGGGAGGTCTGAGTAGTCATTGCCTCCTGCAAGGCATTGCCAGGCATTGTAAGACTTGTTTTAGATTGGAATTCTAGTGACCCTGTTCTGCCAGCCCGCTAGGCAGTAGTTTTAGGAGTTCTTGCTTAGTTGTGAGGTAGTTAGAGAAGCCTACTAAAATAATGATGGAAAGAGACAAAACCCTCAAGATCTGAAAGACAATACGGAGGTGTGTAAAAAGGGGTTTTACCCCTATAAAAATAGAAAAGGAAAGAAAGAAAAATCCTTGAGCTATTGTTTATCGCCTTGTGAAGGCCTGATAGGTTCCTGGGGATGAGACAAGATCTGGGGTCGATGCCTTGCCCTTCCTAGGGGTGGCATCTAGCAAGAAAATAAAGAATATAAGAAGGTTGGAGTGAAAATAAAAGTGAGCATTAGAAAAGGATTAAGTGTCGCCTTGCGAGGGCTTGGTAGGTTCTTGGGTACCGAGACAGGACCTGAGGCCAATGCCTTGTTCTCCTTGGGTCACTACCCTCAACTCCCTCCTTTTTACACGCCCAAGTATGGAAAAATAAAAGCCTAAAAGAAAAATTATGCTAAAAGAAAATATTTCTTGCTCAGGCTATAGGAGTCCTCGCCTAGTAGGAGCTCCTAGTTGAGTTGTCCTTAGTTAGGTAGGTAGTTTAGACCACCACTTAGAGCGACCTCTTTGATAGTTCTTTTTAGTTTGGTCGTGTTGGAGCAGTCAGTTAGTGACCAGCTTCGAGCCTTCTATAAGATTATGCTAGGCCTACTCCTCATGGATTTCATGCCTTGGTTTTGTCAGGGGGTAGGGTATGAGCTGTGATGTGTTGTGTTGTGTATTTTTTGTATCAGCTTGATGCTCCTTGTTGTGTTTATGTGCATATCTGTTCATGCGATTCGATGGGCTGAGTTGCCCTATCCCGTGGTTGCCAATGACAGATGATTTTTGATGCCGAGAAGTGCTTAAAAATAGCCAAAAAATACGAATATCAAGGGAAAAATAGACTTCGTCGAAGGCAACTGTCGCAATTAGTACGATTTTAGGTGGCAAGTCCCTAAAGCGCAAGTGCTTATTTTCATGGAAATCAAACGGTGGTGGATGGCCGAGCTGGAGTTTCCTAGATGCAAAATGACATCAAGAATCCAACGCAAGTCTCAGATCTCCATTCCGAGGTCGTTTGATCCCCCATTTAATCCTTGCAAGGTTCGGGGTTGTAAAGCAGCTAGTGGATCTGGAATCCAGGAAGAGCGTGACGGGGCCCAGCTCTGTAGATTTCGACATCACAGAACCACCCATCCAAACGGATCTCGAATCCGATGTCATTTGCCCCTCCAAAAGCAGAAAAACCACTTGTCAGAAGTGTGAAAGCAAAAGTCATGAACTAGATACTTGGGCTTTTAAGCTTAAAGCTATAATTAAGAGCTTAAAAGCTCACCAAATGAAACATTAGGGGGGAGTTTGTTTTTTGCACCCCATTTTTTTCCCATTTTTTATGGATTTCTGATCGGTCTGAGGTAGGAGGAATCCTCTTGGGCCTGAGATGCTTCTATCCTTCGCCCTCCATCGCCATAAACGAATCAAGGAATGATGCTCTGAGGAAAGAGATAAAAAATCAGTCTTTCTCTCTCCTCCCTCTCTCTCTTGCATAGAGGCAATTCATGTGCAAGAAAACAAGAAGAAAAAGGGCTGAAGAATGCTTATCCGGTTATGATCGGATTGCTTCAAGATGAAGAGAAGGCTGAGGAAAGAGGTTAAGAACTGAAGAATGGTTGTTGGTCGGTCTGTGGGCTGCCCAGAATAATCATTAAAAACCCCGCAACACACAAGACACGCGGTATGCTTCAATTTTATGAAGAAATTTGCTTGTTTTTTTTGTTTCATGGTCCAAATGTTGTTCATATGCAATGAATTTTTGTTTGAATCTTGTTTGCATCGTGTTTGAGGGCTATAACTACAGAAATGCAGAACCCATAATGATTTAGAGCCGTTATTAATTCTTCAAACCGTAAAATATCATTTTTCAATGGAAATTAGTGGTTTTTTTTATTTTGAGTTGGGAAAAAGGAGTGGAAATGGGATAAACTCAGAGAAAATGTTAAGTTTCAGTCAAAATAATAAGCTAACACAAATAAATCAGAAAATACCTATTTTTTATGAATAATAAATAAGAAAAAATAGTTAAAAATAGAGGAAATTGGGGTTTTCGCTCTCAAAAGATATGAAAAAATAAGATTTATGTGCATGAATGTTTGGCAAGGTTAAAGCATGAGGTCAAGCCTCAGTTTGGCCTCGTCCTTTGTGTTATAGTACGTGTTTATTATTTTTTACATACAAAAATGATACAAAACAACTATTGACACCCATGCACTGCAGCAACACCTAAACGGTGAGGGAGGGAGGAAGTTTGTGGGACGATCTAATTGCTGAAAAGATACAAATTCTGATTTTCCTCTTTGTGCATAGCATTTAGGGATTGTTCCATAATTAAATATAGGCAACTAGTAGCACGGAAGTTCTGGTGCTAGTCCCTAAAGCAGTACAGCACGTAACGCTTAGTTAAAATTCATGAAAGGGCTGTTTTCCACACCTCACATGGCTGCTTTTTTTAAATCATAAAATGGTTGTGCACAGTCGTCATACGCCTTGCATCAAGCATGTCACGTGGTATCTCATGGAATGCATTGCGATTGATTGATAAACTTTGGCCAACGCTGAAAGGACAGGAAACCCAAGCTGTGGGTTAGATAGGTGCTTCCATTGGGGAAAGTTTTATGAGGCAAATCAAAATCTCTTGGAACGCTGAATTATGAAAGAGTGGAGTTTGTGCGTTATTTTTTATATGTTGGAGCGACGCATCTTGAGGCCAATCCCCAAGGTGTAGGAGAGTCGCAGTGGAGCCGTGGCAATCAGCTGAGAGGTGCTTCCCTATGTGTGTATTACGAGGCATTATGCCTATATGTTATGGGATCTCCCTCTGAGGAGAAGGGAAGGTGAACGTTGGACTACATATTGGATACAAACGCAAAATCATCATAAGCATTTAGTGCAAAGTGAGTTTTAGATGCTCCTAGCCCGCGAGGACATGTGGTGGGATTGTATGTCGTATGCATGAGGTCAAGCTAGTGACATAGCCAGTGCCAGCCTATTTTAGGTCTCATCACTACCCTCTTTGCACATGGCTATCAAAGAATACTTGGGAGATTATGAGTCCGTGCAATGCCATCTCTTGCATGTGGAATGTCTAAATGAGACTCATAGGATGGCCCTATAGTTCATGGAAGCCATGCAAGCTCACAGAAAGGCCTATCATAACAGCTTCATCAAGCAAAAGGATTGCAGTGAAGGTGACTTAGTCCTAGCCTATGATTCGCGATTTGGAAAGTTTCCAAGCAAGCTTCAATAGTGATGGATGGGTCCCTATAAGGTACTTACTATCAATCCTAATGGCTTAAGTCCAAAAAGTCAACGCTTCAAATGATCCATTCATGATTAATGGCGATTGACTCAAGTCATATTACCCTCCTTGGGGATCCTGACAATTATCATCGATAGATCCCTCATTCCTTGCATGACGATTGATATGGATTTACCTAATGCTCTTGATAACCCTCTTGCTGATCTTGATGATGTGGCTTTGTTCTATTAGCCCCTCATAGCCACCTTCTCCCCTCCTTAGCTTCCTCTTCGTCTGATGCATCAGAGGTGGTGAGGATGGTTCCGATATATGGAACTCCTGTCATTCTCCTCTTTCAAAAGAAAAAAAGAATATATATATATATATATATATATATATATATATATATATATATATATATATATATATATATATATATATATATCATGAGAGAAAAGGACTTTGGTCCTTGTCGTCATGCCGACCTATTCTTCGAGAAAAGGTGGAAACACCCTCGGGAGTAGGGCAAAAGAAAAGAATTGAAAAAAAGAGAAAAATAAAAAATAAATAAAAGAAAAATTGTTATGGGAGAAAAGGAAGAAATTCCCTGTCATAATAGGCCTCATTCCAAGAAAATGTGGCACACACCCTTGGACAGGAAGCTTGCTGTGGAAAATGTTGTAACACCCCACAATCCAAGACAATTGAATTAATAGCTGAACTCTTGCAAAACAACAGAAGTTCCAAAGCTGCCTCCCTTGGTGTGTTGGATCCTATAACCCCATCAAAACTTCTGACTCATCCAACAAATGATATTTCCAATATGCAATCCAAGTACCAGACTTGTTGGCTACCTCCTTAGGTATGCCTCTTCATCAACTGATACTAGTTGACATCATCAACCAGACGACGTTGAGCTTCATCAACAAACCTAGAGTGATGTGAGCTTTCATCCTAACCAGATGGGGATGTGAGTATGGGCTGCCCTTTGTATTCATCGTCAAAGAGTAAGACAAAGGGGGTGAGTGATCTGTCCTTGCCCTTATATCCAATAGAGAGGTGAGATGTGTGAATGGAGAGTTGCACGCACAAGATGGGCCTCTCAATGCACAAAGCAAAAACTTATTTCTATGCACGGCACTATAAGGCTCCATGGCCTTCCCTTCTCACACCGTATGCCAGCACAAGGGGTGGGTTGCACTGTTGCATCATCAATTATGCACAAGACATACAACCTTCGCACAAGTGGCCATGAGGATTCAATCAATGGGATATGAGAAACTTAGTTGCACTCCTATCATCATCAATAGAGCATGAGATAGAGGGGGGGTTGAGCGTGATTGATTTCTCTTCATCAACTAAGAGGTGAGGATTGAGGGACATTCTGACACTTAGAGACAAGTACATTCTCGTTTTCCTATGCACATAAGGGACAGGCTTCCTTTGCCATCACTCTAAACCTCATTCTATTTGGCACACTGCATCTCCTTGGCCTTCCTTCTTCCACCTATGCCAAATGGGTTGGGATGCACTAATGCACCAACTGTGCACATTGGCATACTCTGTCTAAACCATTCCCTTTGTCGATTCCTAAACTGGATGTGAGCTACATGTTTCAATCATTATTCTTCGAGTGACATGCACCATGGGATGAGCGACTGATCTATCATTTCCACATGAGTGTCTGTCGAGATTGAGTGTTGTTATACCTTGTCATCAACAACCTCACCAACATTTCGACAACAAAGCTACCTCCTTGGGTGCTGCTATGTGGTCTCTACCATGCTAGATGAGTGCAACATGGCAATTTGTGGTACCTCCTACCAACGACTCTAATCCTTTATGCGACAACAACGTTTTTCCTCGATAATCTGCAAATCGGGCCAAGTTTTTCCAACCCTATCCCTTTTGATTTCAAGAGTTAGTCATGTTTTAAGTGTGGGGACGTACGTGTTATTACAATTCAAAGAGAAATAGATGGACAAAGGAACAGGCAGGAAGGGTAGCAATGATGCTCCCTTCTCAATTCATTTTCATCAAACACACACTCACAGAAGTCAACTGTGTGTACAACACACATACAAAGATCAATAGACCTGGATCTAGGTTAAGTCAGTGTGACTTAACCTTATTCAACTAAGGTAAACAATTGACAGAAGACTAATAAGCTTGAATCTCAACACTCTCCCTCAAGCTCAAGTGGGATATTTCACTCCAAGTAGTTCTCTGAAATGCAAAAACTTATCTTTACCCAATGACTTGGTAAAGATATCTGCAACTTGCTCTTCTGTCCTCACATGGACTAAATCAATGTCACCTGCAATCACTTTTTCTCTGATAAAGTGATAGTGTACTTCAATGTGCTTAGTCCTAGCATGATAGATATGATTTCTAGCTAGGAGCACACTACTCATGTTGTCACAATAGAGTGTGATAGGCTTGACTTCCTACATGCCCAAATCATCAAGAAGCTTCATGAGCCATGCTGCCTCACATGTAGCTAATGCATCACATCTATACTCTGCCTCAGTACTAGAGAGTGCAATTGTAGGTTGTTTCTTACTGCTCCAGCTGACCATACTACTACCAAGGGAAAATGCATACCCACTAGTAGATCTCCTGTCAGGTACTTCATGCCCAATCAGCATCCGTATATCTTGTAAGTTCCAAAGGCTTACCATGCTCATAGAATAGATCATAATCTAATGTAGCCTTCACATTGTAAAAATTACATGGCACAGCGAACAGAATCTGAGAAAGAGATAGAGATAGAGAGTACACAACATATAAGAGAAGAATTAGAAAATTTCTTTAGCTCAACAACTGATACAGAGATACCTCTGTCCACCCGTGCACTTCCACAGTGAAGCTTAGATGGCGATCTAGATAGAAGATAGGTGAAGAGCTTAAGGCTAGCTAAAACAACTCTAATTAGGTGAAGGAGAGATGATCAATGGCTATGAAGGGGTTTAACTTTTATAGCCCGTGAAGACGGTTAGGTCAGCATGACCGACCTACCATATGAGCCTCCACTAGTCGGCCAGGGAATATTCCCTTTACCGTCAGGCCGAGGGCACCCCCGTCAGGGGGGCCGCTGGCCCCCCTTGGGACACCCTAGCCAGGGGCCGCTTTCGCGGCCCTTGAACTCTAAAACAGGGACCCCTTTTAACTCCCTTACCCCGCAACTCGATGCAATGTGCCTCGAGTTTCTACGAGCTTAACTACTCAGTCCAACCCAAAGATTAGACCCACAATAGTCACCTTTTTGCCATCCGGTCGCATAGACCTCATATGATATACAAGTTACAACTCAACCAATATCCAGGCTCACATTTGGCTTCTCCTCATAATGGGGGCCTTACAACTTTGAGCACCATGGATCATTGATCGCACCTTATGAGGGTGGGGCATTGAGCATATCTAACACACATGTCTCAAGATCCTCCTCACTGCATCCAACTGCAGCTTCATAGGCTTCCAATTGAATAGCTAAGATCCGATCTAGTAATGGTAAGGTAAATCAAGCTACCCACCATTTGTCTATACATAGTGACATTCTCAATCTCATGTCCAACATCTGCAAGTAACTTAACATTTTGCTCCAATGGAGTGCTCAATGCTTTGCAATCCAACATACCATACTTGGTAAACATGTCTTGTGCATACTGCTTTTGCAACAACCAAGTACCATGAGGTGTAGAGACAACCTCGATCCCAAGGAAATACTTCAATTCACCCAAATCTTTGACCTGAAATTCAGCATGTAACATTTCCTTGATCTCTCCAATTCCTGTGACATCATCACCTGCAATGATCAAGTCATCCACATAGATGACTAATATCACATAACAGTCCTTGTCTTCTTTGTAAATAGGTTATGATTAGCCTTGCCCATAGTGAAACCAAGTTTCTATAAGCATGCACTTATCTTAGCATTCCAAGCTCTAGGTGCTTACTTCAGCCCATATAATGCTTTCTTTAATCTACACACATGTAGGAAAATCTGGATGTACATAGCCCTTGGGCTGATCCATGTATACTTCCTCAACCAAATCACCATTGAGAAAAGCATTCTTCACAGCCATCTGATGCATACTCCATCCTCTACATTATGCCAATGCAATCATTGTTCTCACGATTGCCATTTTAGCAACAGGGATGAATGTCTCCTCATAATCAAGTCCATATTGTTGTGCATACCCTTTTTCCACAAGTCTTGCCTTGTATCTTTCCAATGTGCCATCTGATTTGCACTTCACTTTGTATACCCATTTGCAGCCAATAGACATTTTGCCTTCAGGCAAAATCAACCAAATCCCAAGCGTCATTTTTAGCTAATGCTGAATATTCCTCATCCATTGCCTTACACAAATGATCATCCAAAATAGCTTCAGAAAACTTTGTGGGTTCCTTGAAGCTAGTGACTTTTTCCATATATGCATAGTGCCTCACTGTATAACCACTGTATATAAGCCTATCCACAAGCTTACCGACTCTTTCTGATCTCCTCAACTGAGGTGCAGTATGAGACTCTCCTCTCTCATAAGGTGGTACGTATCTATATCTTACACCAGGAGTCACAACTGATGGAATACCAAACTCACTATCCAAGCTATCAATGCCAGTTGAATCATAACCACAAGTGAGTGGCCCTGTAACATCGTCAAGTTTTCCTTTGCCTTTGTATGCTTTCCTATCTTGTGCATACCCAATAAAGATGGCATTTTTTGCCTTTGGATCAAGGTTCTTTCTATTTTCATACGGAACATGTACATATGCCAAGCATCCAAAAACCTTAAGATGGCTAATATCCGGCTTTATCCCATAAAGCCTCTCATGAGGAGTCACCTCATGTATACCTACTGATGGTGTATGATTCATGACATACACTGCAGTCATTATAGCCTCTGCCCAATATTTTGGTAAGCTCTTCTCATTCAACATGGCTCTAGCCGGGATTCCATGATCACCAAGTTTTTCCTTTCTGCCACACCATTTTGTTGTGGTGTGTATCGGCATGTCAATTACCTTTTAATCCCATGGGCTCCAAGAAGTGATCAAAATCTTTAGAAACATATTCTCCACCACTATCAGATCTCAAGCATGAGATGTAGCAAGCCAATTCTTACTCCACATGTCTCTTGAAGTCCTAAAAAGCATCCATGGCATCACTCTTGTGCTTCAGCACATACAACCATGTGTACATACTATAGTCATCTATGAATGACATACAATAGCATGATCCCCCAAGAGATGCATTCTGTGAGGGTCCCCATACATCAAAATGTACAAGCTGTAATGGTCGAGTAGTAGCACTTACATGCCTCACAAATGGAAGCCTTGATTGCTTCCCAAATTGACAAGACTAACATACATGTCCCAATTCCACATGCTTGAACTTAGGGAGTCCAATTACAACTTGCTTATGCTGCATATTCTTCAACTTTTGAACATTTACATGATCGATCCTTTTATGACATATCTCAATGTCCCTTATTGCAGCATTGTCATGTGAGTACATAGCAGCATTTAATGCTAGAATTTTCATGTCCAATGTAAACATCCTACCATTTCTTTTGCCTTGAGCAATGATTTTGCATCCTTGACCATAATCCTCAATGTAGCATTCCATCTCTATTGAATCTAACTTGTAGATTCTATTCAGTCATTTGTCCCACAGAAAGCAAGCTTTTGGTTATGGAGGGTACATGTAACACATGATAGAGACTCTTTTTCCTGTCACCATGCATCATCAAGGGAACAATACCTGTATGCATAATGTCATGTTATGTATCATCCCCTCTACAAACATATCCATGAGCATCTTCTACCAATGTGTCAAACCACTCTCCATGAGGAATCATGTGGTTAGATGCCCTTGAGTCTATATACCATACATCATCTGCTTTGCCTTGTGTAGGCAACCATTTCTTCACATGTTGCATAGCAAATAACCTGTCCTCCTCCTGCATACCACTAGAAGAAGCATAATTACCATGTTGCTTCCCTCTTGCTCTCTGATCATTCTGCTTCTTGTAGGAATTCTTAGCTACATGCCTGTATTTGCCACAATAATGGCAATCCTTATTTACATTTGATTGCTGTCCATGACTCATTTAAGACTGCTACCAAGTGCCTCTTCCTCAGTTGAATAACCCCCTCTTCCACGAGCATTTGAGGCACCTCTATTTGCTTGAGGCTACCTAGTTTTCCATCCAATAGCTTGCTATCCAACGGGCTGCATATGCATTTCTAGCACCTCCTCCTCTAAAGTTTGATCTTCCTCTTCCACCTCTACCCCTTTGATTTGAGTAGAAGACATTGTCCCTGCTATCTTTAGACCCACTGGAACTTGTATTGAGTCCAAGTTTCACTTATTCATGCAATAGAGGTGCCACAAGTTCATGAAAGTCAGGCTGCTCCTGACGCACTGAAATGGAAGTGTCAAAGTAGTAGCCACCAAATAATCATCCTCAACTTCAACTCCAATTGAGCCTACTTGTTCTGCAATGGTTCTAATCTCACTGACATAATCTTCAATAGACCTTCTATTCCTCGATACGTGGTTGAATTTTTGCTTCAGTTGTGTATTTCTAGCATGAGTGACATGGCCATAATTCTTCATCAATAAGTCCCAAGCAGCTTTTGGGGAAGTATAGTTTGCAATTTTCATAGCCTTTGTATGTGACACACATAACGATAGCCAATGCAAGACCTTGCTGGCCTTTTCCAACCAAGTCCTGTGTGCCTTTAATTGATCCTGTGTTGAAGGTCTATTGTCTGGTAGCTTGGGCTCATCTTCAATACCTGTGACTAGGTCCCAATAGCTTCTTCCAATTAAAAAATTAGACATCCTAAATTTCCATAGAGCAAAATTGGTATAGTCGAGCTTCTCACCAGCTATCTGAGTGATAGTGTCCTTCTCTCCTATGTTTGCCATTTCAAAGTCTTCAGCTTTGCAAAACCAATCAATTTCTCAAAATGCCAGCAGGTAATATACTTTAGTGACCTCTAGTGCAGCTAGTTTTTACTGTAAAACTATAGCAATAACCACTATTGCATTTTCAGATAGTACATGTCTTTTGTTCCCATTTAACTGCAGTTACACTGCCTCCAACAACTTTGCAAAACCAGTAGATTTTAGTTTGCAACAATATCATACATTTCCAAACATGTGGCAAAGCATCTAAATGTAATAACATTCCAACCAAGTAGGATTGTCTGATTAGTAGACATGTAGGCATATGAAGCATTCAATGATTGACAGCAATCTGTAATCTCAGCAGTCTATCAAATCAGCCTCATAGAAGTCAAAAGCTTGAGCATACAATGCTCTTGAATATGCATATGTCTATAACTGACCATTTAGTGCCATACTACTGACATCTGTGATCAAAAACCCTGAACTCCACAAAGGCATTCAATTCCAAAATTGCACAAATTTCAACTTATATGACTGCATAAGATCCAATACATGCAGGAAATAGACCCTAAAAAATCCTTCAACTGCTCATCACTGAGACATTGTTATAAGATCTGAGATACACACTCGACTTTCTTATATACTTAAAATATATTTGGTGAATATTATGCTCCAACAGAGAGAAAATAGATGAGAGAAAAGAAAGATATATAGAGAGAGAGAGAGAGAGATTGACAACACACTAGGGACTAGAAGATGGGCTTTTGACAAGGAGCAAGCTCCTCCATTACACATAAACCAATTCTTACTTGTAGATCTTGGAAACAAGATCACGGTTCCTTGCACGGTATACAACCCACTAACACAACTTGGAAGTTGGCACCTTTTGATCCTACTTGAGTCTCCTTCTTTTCTACACAATATGTGTAGGGCTCTCCTCTTGGAGCTTGATTTCAGCAAAGCTTCCGTAGCTCTTGCACCTTCTCTTCTCCTCTTGGAACTTGATTTCAGCAGAGCTCCCGCAGCACTTGGTTTCAGCAGAGCTTCTGCAGCACTTGGTTTCAACAGAGCTTCCGCGACACTTGATTTCAGCAGGGCTTCGGTAGCACTTGCACCTTCTCTTCTCCTCTTGGATGCATGCAAAGTGATGCTTCCTTCCTCTCCCTCACACCCAAGGAGAGCCTGCTCTTTTATAAACTTTCAAGAGCTTCTCTTCTTGGAGAGAGACTTGAGTTGATCTTCATGCAACATGTGGCTATTCCAGGACCTACTCTTCTGCAGCACCAATTTCGAGATATCTTTCTATGTGTTGTTTGGATGAAAAAACTTTCGACAGGAAAGTTGTATATCTCATTGTTTCCAATAACCCACGTGGGTGGCCATTTTTAGAGATCGTCTTTCTATTGTGAGATATTTTAAAAATGAATTCACCATGTCTTTTTTTTAAAAACAACTTTTTTAACTGTACTCTTAACTTGTGGTCCATGCAACCACCTTAAAGAGAGTTCTTTAAATTGCCTTGGGCCTCAACCTTAAGATTGACTTCCACACAAAAGCTTGTGTCATTTTATACCTTAAAAAGAGAAAATCACTTCTCTCCTCACTTGTAGAGGATCATGCCTCTCGTCTTTCTTAGTGAGAGAATTACCTCTCTCATCTTTCTTAATGAAAGAAAAGACTTTAAACCTTGACTTGTAAGGGAGAGGATGACCCCAAATGAATGCAATGCTCATTACACACAAGTAAACGTTCCGAGGCATCTCCGGATGCACACATAGATACATATACACAATACTAATGCACTTCCTCTTCTTAAACTCAATCCATCTTCATTTATGTGTAACTCCTTGGTTCTTGTGTACACTCTTACACTTGGCAGACACTTCTTTCCCCCTTCATAACTTGTATTGCCTGTACCAGATATCCCTGTCACAGTGCTCTGATCAGCCCATTAAGTGATGCACTAGGAATACTAGTCTCTAAATGGTCTCATGGCCATGCTAGATCATCATCAACACTTAAAGAAAAGTGAGTCATTAATTTATTGACATAAAATTTTTAAATAGAGAATGCGTAATAAGCAACCAATTTAGTGACAGACACAATGATATTCTGTCACAGAATTATCGACATGACCATGAGTGCTTTACTCCAAATTGCTGATTTCACCATGCATACACCTGCTGATCAAAAATTATTGCAGAGATGGTTTTTACAAGCAACAAACACCAGACTCAAATTCAGAGTGCAAGTGCCACACCCAGAGCTACCACAAAAACCTGCATATCTTTATTGCACTGCATGGAAGCCCTTCAGCGTATTGCCTAGGCCCTCTATAGTAGTCACAGAGAGCACCCATGAAGGTAAGGCAAATTAAGACTGAGCCTTGCCTGGAAATCGAGCTCAGCCTGAATGCGCACACACTTTGCTAGCATAAAAAAACCAATTGGTCCTTCAGGCCATTGGTAGTAGGGAGTTTTTATTGCTAACAATTCGCTCAAGTGACTTTCGAGCATTTCATTCTATCAGAAGTTTCTTCCGATACCCTCTCAATGGCATGATAGAGAAGACAGTCTATCAATCTCCCCTATATAAATAGGCAGGGTCTGTGTATTACTGTTGAAGGTGAAAGGCAGTGTAAAATCCCAAATTGAGACCAGCTCCCTGGGAGGGATTCATGAATCTCGCTAGCTCTCCTTCTTCGCGGGTGTAATCCAGTTGTCCCCGCTTGTCAAAATGTTACACGTCATTATCAAACTATCACAACGAGAAGGCTGCTGAACCTCCACCATATCGGAGATCCTTGTTGTTTCCCTAACAAGATTACATAGAGTCATCATACTCTCCTTGCAAGCCAATCTGCAACTCCTATGTATGCCTCGGGAGTTAGGTGTAGAAACTGGCTTTTAACTTGTTACAACAGGTGCAAGGAAGAAATGAACTCTTACAGGCTACTCTTAGCAGCAGCTGAGGCTTTGGCTGCACAAGTGACTAAGGAGCATTTATCGAAGGGCCTCATATATCCACCCTACCAGAAACTTAGAAAAGGTATCGGCATGCATAGCTACAGCTTGAGATTTTTTGTGCTCCACTTGAGGGTATCGTGCTACTCCTGCACCATGAAATGAATGGCCTTTAGACTTCTCAACATTATGAAGACAGCGAACTTTGATCCCATGCCTTCTTTAACAGCATTGACAACAACATGTTCTCCCACAACAGGTTATTCAACGGCTTTAACCTCAGAACATGGCACATTATCAGGGTTGACTGTTGATGATGATGACAATGCTGCTACGAACACTCCATCGCATATAAGTAGCGTGTGTCTTGCTTCAGTGGCATGCCAAGCTTGAGAAAATAAGCAGTTCTAAACAGTAGCTAATGCGGTTCTGTCAAGGAGAACATTAGCTCTGATACCACATTACAATTCAAAGATAAAGAGATGGAAAAAGGCACAGGCAGGAAGGGTAGCATCCATGCTCGCTTCTTAGTTCATTTTCATCAAACACACTCTCACAGAAGTCAATTGTGTGTACAACACACATACAAAGATCAACAGACCTAGATCTAATCATAGTTAAGTTAGTGTGACTTAACCTTATTCAACTAAGGTAAACAACTGACAAAAGACTAATAATCTTGAATCTCAACATGTGTATGGGTTATGCTCCCATGTTAGGACCCTGTTGCATTGATAATTTGATCTATTACGGTCTTAAGTATGGGGATGCATCCCTGCGCGTCCACTATGCATACCCTTATGGAAACATCCCTCTTGGACAATTTGAGCATACCAAGTCCTGGCTATACCTTAATGGGGTCCCTTCCCCACCCAGCTATCCTCTTTCAACCCGTCTTGGGGTTATTTCTTGTTTGTTTTTCCTTTTCTTTTGTTTTTTCTCTTTTCCATGTGAACGTACACCTTACATTCACCAAAAGTACAATCTAACCTTACAACCTTGTTTGCCCCTTCAAAATAGCTACCTTTCCTTTTTATAACCCCCTATTCTGAGCTACGGATCATGAGTTATTCTTTTTTGAAGAATTTTTTGCCCATTTAACACGTTTCCATGTGAACGTGCATTTTTCACTTCGAAACAACGATCTGATGTGACAGCCCTAACCTACACCTTCTTGAGACCTTTTTCCTTTTCATTGCCCACCGTTCCAATTTTTTATTTGCCCGTTATTAATTTTTCCATAATTTCGAGAATTCTCATGTGCATTTTTTAATCATTTTTCCATGTGAACCTGCCTTGACCACCTCGAAATTTAATTTTGATTGAATAGCCATGTCTAACTTGGTCTCCTACATGATTTTTCTTTTTTTCCATCCTAATTCAATCTATCGATTTTATTTATTAATTTTTTGTGTCTTTTTGTGCTCTTTTTTCTTGTTTTTTCCATGTGAACGCCCCCTAATGCCATTAGGACTGTGTTCTAACCTTACAAACCTATCCCACAAGCTTTCCCTGCCATTTTTTTCCTTTTGTTGCCCTCCATTGTGATGCAAAGATTTTTCCATATTAATTTTCGATTCTGTTTTCGTTGGTCTTGTTGTTGTTTTTCCCATGCGAACACACTCTATTATCCTTGGGCGGGCTTTCAACCTTACCTATCTTATCTGACATCTTTCTATGGACATTTTTTTTGTTCATCTTGCTAGGTTTCGCACAATGGATCTCTCTGTATTACTTTTTACTTCTCGTTTTGGGTGCGTTTTTGTGGTTCTTTCCATGTGAACGCATCCTATCCCTATTAGAACAGCATTCTCATCCGACAAGAATGTCTGGCACGTTATTTTGCACACTTTTTCTTTTTTTTTTGTGTTTCATTTTGGTTGTCCGATTTTTTAGAATTAATTTTTCTATGAATTTACGTTCTGATATTATGCATGTTTGCACACACAGATTCCCAATTCCGGCTTCTAAGGCACATCAATGCATCCGTCCCATCGTCCTCCACCCAAACGTGTTTCCACATGCCCTCTCAGTCCTAGCACTGCAAATTTTTTAACCCTTGCCCCACACACACACACATGGGACGAGGGCGATAACTGTCGTTTCATTCAACATTAAACCCATGCCCCTTTCCACCTCCCCCCTTCCCCTAACTATCCCTTCCACCTCCCCCCCCCCCCCCCCCCCGAGAGTCCTCTCTCCCCTTGCCCTCCCTCCTCCTCCTCCTCCCCCGTTCTTCCTCCCTCCCTCTTCTTCATCTCCCTCCTCCTCGGCTACCTCATCCTCCCATGCGCCTTTACTTGGCCGCACCATCCACCATGTTCACTCTGTCATTGTCTAACATGCCCTGCCATCTGCGATGTTGCCGCCTGCATCCTCTTGGCTGCCTCTCACGTCGCCTTCCTCTCCTCCCTCACACCTCCTCTCTCTCCTGCCACCTCCTCTACTCCCTTCCCTCCCCTCCCACCGTGGCTCCCCCCCATCACATTGCCTACTCGCCCACCCCAGTGCCTACCTGCCCACCTCAAGACCATGACCGCCCACCCCTTAGGTACCCCCCCCCAAATTTACCATAACCACAAAAAGAAAAAAAAAACATGTTGAACCCTTTAAAATTAAATTAAATTTTAATTACCATACAAAACACAAAAACAAACCGAATGGCCTTCACATACCTCCCCTTTATTTCTATGTGTGTGTGTGTGTCCTTTTTACCCATTTTCAAAAAGAAAAAAAACACACAACAACCCTACTCATAATCCATTCCCCCACTTTTCCCTCACCTTACCCTCTCAATTGGTGGCCCCTGCGTCTCTTCATCCGTTGTCTAGACGTGACCACTCCTCTCCTCTGTGTCGTGTGCGTATGTGCCTTCTTAGGCATTGTTCACGTGCGAGGCTTTGGATCTCATGACGCATGTTCGTGATTGTGGTTGTTCATGCACGAGGACGCGCATGTGGGTTTTTTCATGGGGTGACGTGCTCATATGTTCACATGCAACTGTCACGCAACCCATCAGGTATATTTTTCTAAATTTTTAAATCTTTCAAAATCGAAAAAAGCTTTTAAAAAGCATGAAAACTTACAAAAACTCATAAAACCCCATAAAAATGCCAAATAAATATTTAAAAATTATTAAATTTTTGCTAAAATAATTTGATATTTTCTCAAAATTTTAAACTTTTTCTCAACTGAAAATGTCCACAAAAATTAGAAAATTATTAAAAACATTAAATTTCATAAAAAGTTATCCAAAATTCTTGAAAAATAGTTTTAAAATTTTTAAAAATCCAAAAAATCATACTCATTTCCTTCATATTTTTGGATCACTTGTATGTGTTGAAATGATCAAAATTAATTGGAACCTAATTAATTGAATAAGAAACCCTACATGTAAATTTTTTGAAAAAACTTTTTTCAATCTGAAAATGGCTAGAAAATTTCTAGAAAATCTATTGGACCTTTGTGGTTAGCTTTTAATCCACATTACTATATATATATATATATATATATATATATATATATATATATATATATATATATATATATATATATATGTATGTATGTATGTATGTATGTATGTATGTATGTATGTATGTATGTATGTATGTATGTATGTATGTATGTATGTATGTATGTATGTATGTATGTATGTATGTATGTATGTATGTGTGTGTGTGTGTGTGTGTGTGTGTGTGTGTACACACATACATAAAACCTAACAGAAAAAACACATCACTATTTATTGAAAATTATTTGCCATGGTGTTTAGTTTGCTTACACTTATATTAGCAAAACTTTTTCAACTCGTTGGATTTTCTTGATGGATTACATTGTGGTTGCATCCTCTCCATTACTAATAGCGCATTTAGATTGTGCTTGCATATACACTCCTCCCACGTATTTCTTTTATTTCCTTTTTTATTTTTGCTATCCCAAAATCAACAATTAATTATTAAAAGGAATCATGATCACCATGTTTTTCACGCATACCCATGTTAAATACACACATATTTTTTAAATTAAAATCAACACGTCATTCCTTAGCACTCGCTTCATGCTGTGCTACAAACACATTTAATTTTAAATAAAAATAAACCAACCATCACCAAAAAGCATGCACTGGCAAAAAAAAAAGTGCCCAATACACAATTAATTTTTAATAAATGAATTTTCATGTAGAGATCCTCGATCAAGGTCCGAAGTCCAGGTTACATTAAAAGCATAGTTTCAATCTTAATAATTTTTAAATAAAGGATAACGAGGAATTGTCATTTTCTTTTTAAGGTTTATTACTTGATTAAAAAATTTTATTATTAATGTTATTAAAATAAATACTTCATTACATTTATTTCTCTCACACTACACATTTCCCTTTTTAATGAATGCGCTTTGTGAGGATGGGAATGGTGAGGTTATTATACCACGTTAGGGGTCAATGTCTCTATGATTTCCAATTCCCTATGAAAGCAAATGTGTCAATTTCTTTAGGACAGGTCTATGCCTCATCTCATTATCTCTCCAAGGAGTTAATTGTAGCTTCTCGTATGGTCCTGAAGGGTATTACCATCGATTGTAGTACCTATCTCTTGGCAAAGATGAATCAACATTTTGTTAGGGCTACTAGAGGAAATGTGACTAATGTCACCTTTCGATCGTACCTTTATGTATTATTGATGCATGCTACCCTTGCAAAGGAAGTCCCTTTACCTCTAGTTGATCCTCCAGAGGTTCCTTCTCCTTCTCATGAAGATGATGATGTGATCATTGAGGATGATGATTCTCCCCCACCTTTAGTCATTCAGAGAAAGCGCCTGAAATGAGTTGTTGACTCAGTGATAGTTCCTACTCCTTTAGTTCTAGTTACAATTCCTACTCAATCTTGCAACACATTGCCTACCTTCCTTCAAATGACATCTTTTCAGAGCCCATAGGGATGGTATGTTGGACATTTCTATTCCTTTTGAACAATGCCCACTAACAGGAGATGCCATTTCTTTTTTGTGCAAGGATATCTAGAGTTCAATTGAACTTTCAATTACTGCATGTATCCAACAGCTTTCTTCTTCTTTTTATGAAGAAGTTCAGCAATATAAGGAGGAGCTATATAAAGCTAATACTGAGTTAGCTTCGGCTCAAGAGAAATTTTCTTACCTCTGTATACAAATGGAGCAGCAGACTAAGGTCATGGAGCACCAAACTAAGGTCATGGATACACAGAAAGATGAAATCTTTACTTTGACAACTTAGTTGGCACAAACCCAGCCCCAAGTTGTTACTGTAACAGAGAAGAGGGATAGGTTATAGAAGGAGGTTTAAGAGATGAAGGCTATGATAGCTGCCCAAACAGAGAAGCTTAAATCCACTACAGCTATCCTAGACTAGAGCAATGTTCAGATTCAGCAACTTAAGGATCAATTGCCTCAGTCTCACTCTTCTTCGTAAAGTCATGTACAACTAGTTCCTTCTTTGTCCCTTACAAAATTGGTAGTTCTTCAAAGACAAGCCACGTTATGCCCTTTGTTTCAGGCTAAGGTGGAAAAATTTCAGTCTCAAATGGATTTGATGTGGTCCTCATTTGAATAGTTCCAGGAATATGTTCCTCCAGATCACTCCTTTTTCGTGTATTATCAACAATAAAAGTTGGCCTTTTACATTAAGCTTTCCATGATAGATTTACCTCTTCCAAATGATGGTTGGAGTGGGGCTTGGTCTTCTAACTTATTGATTAAAGTTGTTCGACTGGTTTTTGAAGACTCTGTGACTTCAGATACTATGCTTCTGTCTTATATGTATTTGAGAGGTAATTTGTTGATTCCAGACGATGAATAGGAAGATACGTTATCTTTCATAGGACTGGCTATATTTTACTCTCTCTCTCTCTCTCTCTCAATAGTATATCATCTCCTCACTACAATACTTAATAATCACTCACAATAACCTTTCTTTGTTCATGAATACCCCTCCCAAGAGGTATGTCTGATATGAAAGGTCATCATAGCCACTATAGTAACTCTTCATAGCTCATCACTGTCACTAGTCTTCTTTTGAGTCTTCAATAGCTACTTCTTCCACTTCCTTGAGCTCTTTTGAGCTTGCATTCACCTCTTTCCAAGGCTAGAAAATTTTTTCATACTACACCCTCATCCAACAGAACACTTACAGAGGCATACAGAACATAACAAAACAGAAATAGAGGCTCTACAGAAGCTCAATAGAGGATTACAAAAGGTCAACAGAAAGCATCCAACTCAACTAAAACCATCAAAAACCATTCAATGATCTTTCAAAAAACCTCAAACTTCATCAATGATTACTCCATCCTTCCATATAAAAGAAAAACAGAACAAAATAGAAGTTATCAGAACCAATCAGACACTATCACGACATCAATATAACGTAGCAGAACATCACATAACCTTATATCTCTACTAAAAAACATCACGAGCTTATCAAAACCATTCTTTCCTATCCAAAACACTCTCAAACCACTTCCAAGACAATCAATCATCATGTAAAATCAACCATTCAACCCACAAAAACAACAAAAATCAACCAAAAAAATAGGTCATTTCAGCTCTCAACATATCCCCACACTTAATAAGGGAGCATCCTCATGACCTAAGAAAAAGAGAATTGAAGTTCATCAAATAGCTCAACTTGATCTTCAACAATCATATATAGGAAACTTCATCCAATCATGACCCCATCTTATAACCTGCATCTAATAAAGAATACAATGAAAGGAAAACCATTTATCCATTAACACATCTTATAAACAATAGAAAATCATGGCAAACTCGTAAAGGATATAAGAGGTTCTGCATTTTTGCATCTGAAGCTATCCATTCAGCATCATCATCATTGCAAATATGCAAAAATATATCTCTCGAACAAACTGAATATCCAACCACCATGAACCCATCACGTATAAATTAATACACAACATAAATACTAGACACAAAACAACCATCTTAATGGCACCTCCAAAAGAGAGATATATAATTATGAATCATGAAAGATACATCCAAAGGTATCAATGAAGATGATCCCTCTTGAAGGCTTGGTGATTGCGAAAATTCTCCATGGATAAGGCTACATCTAGAAAAGTCTTTGGAGGATTTTGGAAAAATTGAGGCAACACATCCTCTCTAGTAAGGTATTCGCTAGATAAACAAAGAGCATGAAAATACAATACATCCAGTTCTTGGGAATCAATGTTCACATTTACATTCATGCACAACTTTGGAATGACCTTTGGATCATTATGTGAATGCTTGTGCATATATGCTAGGTACCAAGCAAAGTGAGCTGTCAATCTCACTGAAGGATTTGTAGACTGAGAATGTTGTTGAGAAAAATGTAGATAATTCTAATATGGTTGACTAGCAGTCGTCAACTCCCCTGGAATCAATGGCCCATTAATTTGAGGTCTAGTAAGAGAATTAGTTGAACTCCACCCTTGTCTTCTAGGAATCTTTTGATCAAAACCTGCATATCCACTAACCAACTGAGGGGGATGGGGAATAGAAGTGGTAGGAGATGGAAGAGGAACTAGTAAAAGTGGATGAAGAGATGGGTAGGCAAAATCGTAAAATGAGGAATGAGCTAAAGAGGGATTAGTTGAAAATTTAGGAGAATCTGTTAAGAAAGGTGTTAATAGATAGGTAGGAAAAGTGGAGAGAAACACTGTAGATGGGGAAGGACAAGAAGGAGGAGGGGAAAAGACATGATCTTCAATGAAAGAACAATGAGTAAAGATAGGAATTTGAGGAGCACCTTGAGGTTGAAAGAGAAGGGGTAAAATGACCTGGGGGTTATATTGATATAGGAAAAGATAAGTATCATACCTATGGGCCATCTATTGATAATGGCATAGACAAGGTACTGATGGACCTAAGGCGGCAAATCTATGATGATAAGCTTCAAAAAAGGAGCAATTAAATGGGGGTTTCCTAGAAAGATGGGCTAAAAGATCCACCCTCAATTGGTTAATGTCTTGTGCACGAGCTGAAGCTTTGATTTGTCATTGATTCTAAATGATAGAGTCAATCATGGTATGCGACGAACTCTCAGGACAATCAGTCACTTTGGAGGAATAACACTGAAATATATAATCTATTCGCAACTCCAAATGTCTGACATACAAAACTATATTGTGAGAGAAAGCTATGGAAATTTTGAAGATTTATAATATGTGATATCTTTCCATTCGAAGTGGAGTATTCTTTTGTGTTTTTGTGGTCTATCAAAGAATTCAATGAAGAATATGAAGATTAGGATGGATTTTGTTAAAGTTAAAGCCGTGGAGAATTGTTTATATGGAGCTGCGTGAAGAGTTCTTGTTTGTGGTGTTGTTTTCTTTGTTGTGGACATATTAAATATGAAAAAGATGGTTGTTGATAGTACAAGATAGATTTTCTTGCAATAAAAGCCCCATTTTTCTTGGTGTCTCCCTTGGGGCTCCACAAACAATGATCACATGAATCAAAATGTGAGTAGTCAAGAGATAGTAAGTACTACAAATAAGTAAGGTCTTTCATTTTTTCAAGGAACATATGCCCAAGATGGCGATACTAAAGAGATACATGTGGAAGATCAGTCACAACCAAAACATGATTTAAAAAATCGAGATACAAGCAAGGGATACAAGTTCCCAACCTTGGCACCTCTAGCAAAAATGAGGTTGTCACATGTAATCTTCCATGTAGAATCATTGAAAGATACATGATACCCATCATCATCTAACTTTCTAGCTAAGATAAGCCTTCTAGTCAAAGCCACACCATGATGTACATCATGCAACATAAATGGAGCACTAGTAAACTACAGTCTCACATCACCTATACCAACAATGTTACATACATGATCATCACCCAATCTAGCTAAATATGTAACAATACGGTAGGTATAAAACCAATGATGATGTGGGGTAACATGAAAGAAAGCCCCCGAATCAAGAAGCTAGTACTGAGAATAAAAAGAATAGACGTCATGCAAGTAAGTAGCATCAAGTGAAGAAGTAGCAAGTATATAATCATCTAAGCTATACTCCAAGGCATTTATCTCTTCTATCTTAACACTGGACTTAAGAACAATGTTTCAATCATTAGAAGACTTAGCATTATCTTGTGCTTTCCCTTTGTCTTTTTTGTGCTTAACACTGGACTTAAGAACAATGTTGCAATCATCAGAAGACTTAGCATTATCTTGTGCTTTCACTTTGTCTTTTTTGTGCCTATCATTGTGCATCTTATGGAAATTCAGCCTTATGTGGCCCTACTATCTACAAAAATGATAAGAGAAGACATATGACCACTATTGGAAGATATCCCATAAGCACAGTGAGGAGAGTGGAACAACTCAAAGGCTATATAATCATGTATGTGGCTCTCATTTCAATGCAGTGCTATTGTACTTTGTACTTCCAATTTGTGTCATTGGCATGTCCTGCTCAAGATTGTGTTTATGAGTCCAAGCACTTAATATTGGAACCTAATTCACTTGAGTAACAGTCATTGTCTCTTGTCTATGTTATCATGATTCTAGTCTTTACATTCCGACCTCCATAACCAACCATGCTCAAGATCTGTGTTTCTCAAAATGGCATTAGAGCCATGGTGAGCATGTTTTAGCTCTTCTTGCTACTTTTGTAGCTCCCCATAACCTCATTCCACCTCAGCTCCATTAGATGACTTCATCTCTCACCTCCATCTTCACCCTATATTCTTATTAGCCATAGCCAGCCTACACCGCCTCACTTGGAGCTCCTGGATCTCTCCATACAAACCATATCTCACCAAGATTCTTCTTAGCGAATATTTTCCATGTCAAGGAGCTCCTCCTAGCACATTAAGCCTTGACATTACTCATCATCTAGCTTAGCATTGCATGATTTTTAGGTCATTGTTAAATCTCTGCTCATCCTCTGTTGTATAGCTCATCTTGGTTTTGCAGGCTATGATTATTAATCTAAGCATAGGCTTTGATAGGGCACCATATGAGCTTCCTTCTCATCAAGTATCTTGCCAAGCTATCACTTCAACAAGCTGAAGGGAACAAAAAACCAATTGCCTGTAAATCCTAAAACATGGTAGCCATAGCCATTGACTTTCAAGCTCATGAATGCCCAATTGATTAAACCCCTTGTAAGACACAATATCATTATAAAAGAATAGACATTGCTCGAGTATACTCACAATAAGGCCTCCTTCAAAATATCTTAACTTGAGAAAATAGCTAATTTCAATGGTGAAGGCTTTCATGCCTGGAAAGAAAAGACAATGTACCATCTCATGAGGAAAGACCTCTAGGATCTATTTGAGGATGATGTAGGAGATGAAAATGGCAACAAGGAAGATGCTGAAGATGGGTTCATTTGAAGAAGTACAACCTAAGACAAAAGAGTGGAAAAAGATGAACAACAAGGCTCTACGCATCATTGCTTGGGGACTATCTAATGATGTATTGCACCATACATCCGGCATTAGAGATGCAAAAAAGGTATGGGATGAGCTTGATAGGATCTTTGGAACTCAAGCTAAAAAGTTAAAAGTAAAATTACTTGTGCAGTTCTATAAGCTAGATGTAAAGGGTAGTTCCTCTATGACCATGCACATTAATAAGTTTAAGAGCCTAAAAACTCAACTTGAAACTTTAAAGAAGAACAAAGATGAGGATGAAGCCATAGTAGTGCTACTAGAAGTGTTAATTAAGAACCATATGAGAACCTTGTGTCTACCTTAAGTAATGTTCCGAATCTCTCACTCAAAGACATTGAGAATTCTCTACTTGATGAAGAAAGTAAACTTAAAAACAAGGATGCAAAAGAGATCATCTCAAAGGACAATCTCTTGCACACCAACAAGGGAACTTATGGAGCAAAAGGACGTGGACAAGGATTCAACATCAACAACAAGGATTAGATTATATGTCATTACTATGGCAAGACTAGCCATACAACCAATGAATCTTTTCACAAGAAAAGATCACAACAGGTGCAAAATGAACATCACCTAAATCAGTTCATGAATGAAAAAGATGCTTTCGCTACCAACAACAACTCTGACATACTGTTTTGAAGAATTTTCCATTGTATCCTTCCCTTAGTGGATCACGTGCTTTTCCATAGTGGATCTTTATTTCCCTTGGTGGATTTTCTTTGTAAAAAAACCCTTGCCAAAGATATAATGTCTCAAGCTTTAACTTGACTAGGTTGCCTATGAGCTAGTCTTCCGAGCTATGTCATCATGTAGGGGGGGCAAAAGCCAACAAGTGTAGGAATTCATCATTTGAGGGGGGGTGTTGGAAGATAGAAAAATGATGTATGCTCTAGGTAGAGATGCTATATATCCCATAAGCACAATGAGGAGAGTGGAATAACTCAAAGGCTTTATAAGCATGTGCATGGCTCTTGTTTCAATGCAATGCTATTGTACTTTTGTACTTCCAATCTATGTCCTTGTCATGTCCTACTCAAGATTGTGTTTATGAGTCTAAGCACTTAATCTTGGAACCTAATTCACTTGAGTAACAATCATTGTCTCTCTTATCTATGTCATCATGGTTCTAGTCTTTGGCTTCCGACCTTCATAACCAACCATGCTCAAGATCCGTGTTTCTCAACAACTACAAGACTTATTGTGTGATTTCCCACAAGACTTAGACTTGCCCCTATCAGGTTATGGGTCTCTACCATGATTATTATTCCCTTTACTATCATGTGTACCTCTAATTCTAAATATATGAGAAGTACAAGCTACAACAATATTCTTTGTATTCACTTCTTCTATAAATAGCAAAGCTCCATTTAGATAAGAGCATTTAAACCCATCTTCATGGGGATTGGCACTCATAGTAGTATGGAATGTATCCCAAGACTCATGAAGTGTAACAAGCAAGAATAGAGACTCTATGTTATCCTCAAACTTAATGCCATGCAAGACAACCTAATTGATAATGGAATGGAACTCATTCAAATGAGTGGACATAGGAGTGCCCTCCTTCACACAAAGTTCCATAAGCTGCTTTAACCAAAACAATTGAGATATGGGAATTTATCTGTCATAAAGATCACATATCTTTTACCATAAATCACAAGGACCTCGTTCGGTCTCAATAACATTGAAATACACTTGCTTGGACAATGACAAGATAATTGTGGACTTGCATAACTCATCCAAGTTAGCCCATGCCTCTACATCAAATGCCAAGTTTGGCTTTATACCTTTGTATTTCAATGATTAGATTTGCTTTTTTGCACCAATACTTGCCAAATATGAGTCTTCCAATAATCAAAGTTGGTGTTGTCCAACTTGTCTATATTAAAGATGCACTATCCCCAATAGTAAATGCCATAGTAACTATAAATCAAAGAGTAAGCATATTGTTGTAATAGCAACAAAACAACCCCAAAATTAGTACAAAACCAACTACAAGAGGTTGGGCATAATGCAAGATATAGTTGTCCAGCAAATAGATGTCATAGACTACATATAACAAATGTTTACTCTTAAAGAACTACTCAAAATTGAAATTTCAACATGGATGGTCACAAAACTATAGTAAATGAGTGTAAACTGTAGGCAAAAGATCAAAATGCAAAGCTTCCACTAATAAGAATATCGAGGTAGCAACCAAGATATGTAATGCAACTAGCAATGCAAAGATAGGCACAAACCATCCAGGCACTAAATTTTGTCAAATATCCAAAGATGTTAGAGACATAGATGCAATCCCAAACAAAAGATTAGCATGTACATAAGTCAATTGTGCATATGAGATCTCCCAAAAGCAATAGTGAGTGCTAATTTGCAAAACTAACTCATAACATATGAATAGTGAAGCTCAACTACATAACCAAGAATGCATCTAAGCTGACAAACCCATTTGATAGGTGGAAGTGCTAGGCATACAAGCCAAAGTTAATCATTCCAAAAGCATTAGTATTTTCATGAACAATGTAGACCACTGAGCATATATACATAAGCAAGTAAGAGTCTCCCACTAACTCAAGAGTCCAACCTCTAGAAAGAAAAGGCCAAAGTTCTCCAAAATTAATCACAATACACATACTTCATAGCACCTGGATACCCAACAATATAAAGTAATCCATTCGGGAGCATGTACCTATAATAAGCCTTTTAGCTTGTAACCAATAAAAATTTGATGCAGGTAGCCACTTCCCAAATGCAACCAACCAAGCTCAAATCCAAAATGTGGATCTCAGCATAAGCATACCTAGGCATAAGAATCAATGCCAAGCATCAATACATACATGTAGTATTCCTAAAGCATGTGTAGGTAGGCATGAAAAACATTAACCTTCACTATGAATGCTTGCCCTACAAACTTTATTACAACAATAAACCTTGCAATAATTGAGCTAAGCAAGCTCTAAACAACCCCAATAGCTTCTCCAAAGCATCAATGCAACATTTGGGTAGCAAGATAGCATCCCAAAGATATCAAAGAAGCATAATGCAACTTAATATATGTAGGCCACATGGTATGACAAAAGGTCTATATTGAATAACCAACAGTGCTCAAGATTAGGCCTACAAACTTTGGGGAAAGTGCTAATGTGATGCCAAAGCACCAAAGGACAAGGCTTAGGACATGGTTCAACTGAAGTAGGCAAAAAAAGAGGTAGTATTAATAGACTACCTGGAATGACTTGCCATTTCTCTTCTTCAGGTTGATCTCAATGAGAGCTCAATGCTCAATAAACCTTAGACAATGCCTAGAACAAGCTAGAAACAAGCCTTGATGAAGGGCAAGCTCAATGGGACTGATGCATACCTTGGTGTGTGGTTGTGATGAAGACTTTAAGTTAAGTTCTCTTCCTAGGTTGAATGTAATGCAAATGAAACTCCTTGAATGTCCACTCTGATACTAGCTAAAAGGTGGCGAAAGAGGTGAGAGCACATGCGAAAGCAAGAAGATGCAAGAGCTATGGAGGTTCAAGCAAGAGAGAGCAAGATGGAATGTGGGGATTCCAATTGTTACAAAGTGTGACATGCCTTCCTTGATTCTATTGTCATGGAAAGAATTGTAAAATGTCTAGATCTTGACATGTTTTAGTAGTCCATTGGGAGTCTGATCTAAAGACACTACATGACACTCCCACGGAATGTCACAGGATTTGTCGGCTAGTGACTCCTGAGTCTACCCCGCAACGAAATGTATTGGCCAACCTTGTTAGGATCGACCTGAATCTTATTATGTTTCTAATGGTCAAGTCATTCCACAACCTTCTAGTGTCGGGTCTTTAGATGATGATCCCCTTTGCACAAAGCATCTGAACCAAAGCAGACTCATATCACACTTGGTTCAAAGAGAATGGGAAATGTGACGGATGCATCACTTGACCTCTCTACCCATGGGGTAAAGTCCCATTCCGATCCCCTAAAACGATATGAGCCAAGGCTCTACCCTACAGTATCTAGGATCAATACATCATCGTGATTTGAATGTTGAGAAGCCTCTCACTTCTCTGGGACCACCCTGCAGTATGACGAACGTGTCCACCTGCTTCCCTTAATAGCTTTAGTTTTCTACTTACCTAAGGGCACATTAGTGGTAACACATACAAGCAGCTTCCTTAATTAATCAGTTAGTCACATGTTCCTTTACGTAATTTTATGCACTCACACAAGAACAGTTCAAAAAAAATTCTTGAAAGTAAATCTCGTCCTTAGAACGACTCCCGCAATCTGTAAGGATGCGTCTTATTTTCCTCCAAGCTTCTGCCCTTGCACTAGTAATAGAGCCTCCAGAATCCATCTCGAGTCACATAGACCATTTGAGTAGGACCCGAAGACAGGGGATTTATAGCCAAATCCCCCCCTGGCATCCAAGCGTCCTATTATCAAACTAATCCACGGAGAGACCTCTTGTGGCAGGTTTGGTCCACATTCTCGTTACGGTTATTTATTAGAACCCTTTGGATAGGGTTGGCGGCCAACTAGGGGTGGCTTGGCGTGCCCCTCCAAAAATTTAACATGATTCATTATACAAGATGCTTATGAGAGCTTTGGTCTAACAATTCTTTCACAAACAGTGCTCCTAAAATTATTAGCACAAACAATAATATGGACGGGTGCTCAAAACACTTGCTGAGGTGGAGTTCCTTTTTGAATGTTTAGCCTTCGGATTTTTCTTGGCTTGGTGAGATTGGCCATGATGCATTTGCATCGAATCCTCAATGTTATCATCCATATCTCTTGCGTGACAAATGTATCCTAGGTGCAAGGCCTCTTAGCCCTAGATGAGTAATCTACGCTTCATCTCTTGATTATCCTTGCAATAGGAATTGCAATTGGCCTTTAGTAGGCGTTACCATCCCCATTATTATCCCCATGAAACCCTACCCAATCCTCTAGGATTAGAGTTTTCACATAAGTTGAATTAATTCATCCTAGATCACTGTAGGCTCTATGTATTATCTCACTCCTTTGATTCCCTTGCAAAAATCATTATCAACTACCTCATGTATGATAAGAATAACTCTACCGTAGTTTGGATGACTACCACTATCATGGGGTTTTATTTTTCCACAATAGCAAACCCTAGTTTGCTATGAATAGTCACATGTTTGTGGGCAACTATGCTCTCACCAAGTAGTGTAGAAAGAGAAATGAGTGGTCTTATGGGTCGGTCCTTAGACAATGTTTCTATCGTCTTGATAGTTGGGTCACAACTATCACTCTAAGGTTTACCTATTGATCGGGAATCCTTGGGATAACCTAAGTGAGTTGACCTTCTTACTTGGAAAATTTTAAATAGTCTAATTATATGTGTCATTATCTCAAGCGGATCGGAGCTTGTATGTCTTTCAAGTGTTCATTATTGTAGATACATTTTTTAATGCTTCAATGAATGCAAGTAACCTAAATCATGCACATTGCAATCATGGGGTGTAAACACAATTTTGTGAAAAAAAATTAAGAACACTTTTATCTCCTTCAATTATTTCCTCTCTGCAAGTGAAGCAGAAATTGAATACACTACTTATGCAAGCGAAGAAGAACTTAACTCTTTGCACATGCAGTGAAGCAAGAATTTAATGCTTTTCATGGACGCATGCATTTCTTGCAGAAATGGATGCAAACATGGCTTTATTATTTAAGATGCTCAGGATCTTGCCTTGCAATCATAAGACGCAACTTCCTAGATTCAAGTCTCCTTCATGATATTTTATATGTAAAATGTCAATCCCTAACAGTTCGTATCATTTTTCTACACACTCTAGTGCAAATAGCTATCAATTCCTTTTATCTCTCATGCATGCCAATGCTAGTGCATAAAATTTAATGCTCCATGAACAAAAACGAATACAAAATCCCTAATTTCTGTGCAAAGTCTATTATGAAAATTGTTACATTCTATAAACTGCCTTTAGTGCAATAAAATCCATAATTTTTGCTAAGGTGAATATAAATACAATCTCCAACATGATTTTTAATGCAATATAATTGGTGACTTGCTATCATGAATTTTAGCATGAATAAATTTTTCTACTTCATGTAATCAATCTATGTTTATTGTTCATTTAAGATGATTTCTACTAGAGTAAAATTTATTGAATGCACATGGTTACTAAGTGTTGCAGTTCCTTGACCCGTAGCTCCATCATTTGATGCGGGATTAGCATTCACTTGAATATTCCTTCGCTTTGGAGCAATTGTTTCCTTGACCCGTAGCTCCATCATTTGATGCGGGATTAGCATTCACTTGAACGTTCCTTCGCTTTGGAGCAATTTTTTAGCTCGGGCCTTCTTCAACATATGCATGCACGGACTATTATGAAAGCTTGCTCACGGGCCCAAGGTGGTCTTTGCCCCAACACACGTGTCTCTTGCAAGGTAGCTGCTGGCCTAGATTGTAGAAAATTTCTTCAAAGCAATGCAAAATTTCTATGATGGTCCTTATATACTCTTGGGTGGAAGTTTTCTAAAATTTTATTGGCTTCCTTCCCCTCTCTGATTAGCGCCGCCACCAATTTGGGAGGGGGGGAGAATTATCTTTTATAGGGAGGAGGAGGAGGAGTGGTATGGGGGGTGATGGTGCTCCTCTCCTCACCCTCCACCTGGGCGGTCCAAAATGCGCCACCACCATGCAGGCTGTTGTTGCGAGTTGGGGGAGGGATAGTGGGGGAGGGGGAGGGAGGTGGCACACGTGTACCCCTCCTCCCTCATCGTCTTCATCGTAATCTTCTCCTTGTTGGCTTCCCCTCCCTCCCACCAATTGGCCCTTGTTGGTTGAGAGTACTCTCATCAATCCATGTGGCATCTTCTTCTGGATAGTCCTTCCACTGGATGAGGTACTCTCTGAGAGTTCTACTCCTCAACTGCTTCTCCCAAATGTCTAGGATTCTATCTGGCCAGAACTCAAGGACTCCTTGGCTCACGACATTACAACTTGTTGATCATTGAGTACATGGCTAGGATTGGATACATGTTTCTTTAGCATGCTAACATGAAATACATTGTGAACCTTTATATTCTTGGGAAATTGGAGTTTGTAGGCATGGGGCCCTAGGCATTGGAGGATCCTATAGGGTCTGCAATACCTTAGATTTAGCTTTTTAAACTCTCCTAATGATAAGGAGCTCTTCTTAGGTCGAATGTGAATAAAAACCCTATCTCCTTCTTTGAAGAGTTGCTCTTGTGTATTCAGATTTGCATAGGCTTTCTGCCTATCTAAGGCGGCTCTAATGTATTTTCTGATGGCCTTGACCTGCTCATCCATTTCCTCTGCCATTTTCCTGGAAGCCTCTACCCTTAAGGTAGGATCTGAAAAATTCAATGGAGTACGATAGTCATGCCCATACAATGCTTGAAAAGGTGTCATTTGAATGCTTTGCTGGTAAGAAGCATTATAGGTGAACTCTACTAACGGTAGATATTGGATCCATTTCTTGGGTTTGCGACAGCAATATGCTCTAAGAATATCTTCAATGACTTGGTTGACTCTCTCCGTTTGGCCATTAGTTTGAGGGTGATAGGCTATATTGAAGCAGAGTTGAGTCCCAATGGCCTCAAATATCCCTCTCTAGAAGTGAGATGTGAAGAGGGAGTCACGGTCACTAATGATCCTTCTGGGCAACCCATGGAGTCTGAATATCTCCTTAATGAATAATCTGGAAATATTCGAAGCTTTATAGTTTGTCTTGGTTGGAATGAGATGTGCAACCTTGGTGAGCATATCTCCTATAACCATAATTGAATTGTATCCTCCTTCAACTAAAGTTAACCGAACAACAAAGTCCATGCTGATAAATTCCCACTTCATTTGAGGAATGTCAAGAGGTTGCAGCTTCCCAGGCATCTTGACATGCTCTGCCTTAATGCGCTGGCAAGACAAACATTCTATGACATATTTGAGTACATCTCCCTCAAGTATTTCCTAGTGATAGCTCTTTCTGACCATGTTGAGGGTCTTAACATATCCGGGATGACCTAAAAAGGGGGAGTCATTTGCTTCCCAGAGTATTCTCTGTTTGAGTTTCTTGCTTGAGGGAATGCATAATCTTGTCCTAAAATAGATAAGTCCCCCATTAACAGAGAATTCTTGATCCTTGACCTTAAGTCTGAGGTTTTGGTCCTTTTCCAAAATCTCATTTATCATCTTCAGATATTCTGGGTCATGACTAGCTTCCTTCTTAGCTAATTCAAGGATAGGGTTACTAGGCATTGACACCACAGTTGCTAATGATTCCGCTATTGAAGGTTCCTCCATAATAAGAGAATTGAGGAATGCCTTGCGAATTAAGGCATCATTGACCACATTCTCCTTACTAGGTCTATACGTGATCTCAAAGTCATGTTCTTGCAAAACCTCAATTCAGCAACATTGCCTCATATTGAGATCCGATTGGGTGAACATCCATTTGAGGCTCTTGTGGTCCATGATGAAGGAGAACTTGTTGCCAAAGTTTGAGGGCATGAATAAGTGCTAGCAACTCCAGGTCATGAGTAGCATGATTTATTTCATAGTTTTTTAACTTCCTCGAAGAATATGCTATAAGATGACCTTCTTGCATTAGTACATAGCCTAGTGGTGCAAGTGAGCTAGCATCCGTGACAACTTCAAATTCCTTGCTCAAGTCAGGGAGTTTCAAAATTGGTGTTGTCACTAAGCTGTGCTTCAGTTGATCAAAACTTGATTGTTCGGTGGGCGTCCGCACTATGACAACGTGCCTTTTTAGTAGATTTGTGAGGGGTGCTACAATTAAGGCATAGTCCTTAATGAAGATCATGTACCATCCTATTAGGCCAAGAAAACTACGCACTTCTTTGACAGTGGTTGGTGGAGGCCACTCTTGGACATCCTTAACCTCTGTAGGGTCTACAAAAATTCCCTCTTCTGACACAATAAACCCAAGATATTTGATCTGTCTCTTGAGGAAGGCACAATTTTTCTTCTTAGCATATAGGTTGTGTATCCTCATGGTCTCCAGGACGATGCAAACTTGGGGTTCATGATCCTCCTCTTCCTTGGAATAAATCAAGGTGTCATCAAAGAAGACAAGTACAAAATCATCAAGATACGGTCTAAAAATGCCCTACATTAGCCTATTAAATGTGGCATGTGCATTAGTCAATCCAAAGGACATTACTATGAATTCAAAATGGCCATGTCTAGTATTGAATGCCTTCTTAGGAATATCCTCATCCTTGATGCAGATCTAGTAGTACCTTGACCTCAAATCAATTTTTGAGAAGATTTTTGCTCCCTGCAATCGATCAAGTAACTCATCATCCTTGGGATAGGATATTTATTCTTGATGGTTACTTGGTTCAGGCCTCTATAATCGATGCAAAGGCGCAATGTACCATCCTTCTTCTTCTAGAACAAGACTAGAGCCCCCCAAGGAGAACTGCTGGGACATAGGTACCCTTGGTCTAATATCTGTTTGAGTTGTTCATTTGCCTTTGGCTTCTTCCGTTGGCCTTGACTCTGTTCTTGCACCCTTTTAAATTGAGCTTTCGATAACCCTAGATTCTGGTCTTTGTGAGACCAAGGTCTATTATTTCTAGATTTTGGTTGGACTTCTTGGGCAATGGGTCCTACTCTTATCAATGCATCTTGTAAATACTCATTGGTGGATTCAACTCATCACTGAACTTAGAGACTTGTTGGAAAATACTCATTGTCAGGCCATATTTTAACAAGGAGACATATTTGAGTAGTACGCCTCTAGAGACACACCCAACTCTGTTTCAACTTAAAGAACTCATTCATCTTCTGAGTTCTATATGCAAGTGGCATGTACCTTCCTTGCACTACTTCTTTTAGCTTAACCCAAGTTACCATGCTTTCCGTGACTGCTTGATCTTTACACCACTGCTTCCACTAGAGCCTAGCTTCGTCAGTGAGTTTGAGCTTGGCAATCACAGCTTGGTTTGCAGGTGCTATTCCTACTGCACTGAAGTAACCCTCCATGGATTCAATCCATACTTCGGCATCAGCTTCAACAGTCTTCCCTTTCCCATCAAATTATGGTGGTTTGATTTGTTTGAGAAGAAACTTCTTCTCTTGTGCCTCTAATGGGCACAAGGTTCTCTAGGACCACCTTGCCATAGGATGAACCCATCAGGGCTTCTCCCATCCGCTTCCCTTGATAGCTTCAGTTTTCTACTTACCTAAGGGCACATTAGTGGTAACACATACAAGTAGCTTCCTTAATTAATCTCTTAGTCACATGTTCCTTTATGCAATTTTATGCACTCACACGAAAACAGTTCAGACAAATTTCTTGAAAGTAAACTTTATATTAAAACTTCAACTGAGATACAAATCTCGTTCCTTAGGATGATTCTCGCAATTCTAAGGATGCGTCTTATTTTCCTCCAAGTTTCCACCCTTGCACTAGTAACAAAGCCTCGAAAATCCATCTCGAGTCACATAGACTATTTAAGTAGGACCCGGAGGTAGTGGATTTATAGCCAGAGCCCTCGGCATCCAAGCATCCTCCTACAATCAAACTAATCTACGGAGAGACCTCTCGTGGCGAGTTTAGTCCACATTCCCACTACAGTTATTTAGAATACCTTGGATAAGGTTGGCGGCCAGCTAGAGGTAGCTTGGCGTGCCCCTCTAGGAATTTAACTTAATTCATTATACAAGATTCTTATGAGAGCTTTGGTGTCACAATCCTTTCACAAACAATGCTCCTAAAATTACAAGTATAAAAAATAATGTGGACGAGTGCTCAAACTTCTACATTCAATGCAATAAAGAAAGCTGTGTTCACTTGAGAAATGATGATAGTTTGCAAAGTTTACCTCTATTCGGTATTGTTTGCAAAAGATGGACTATTTTTCGAGATGTGTGACAAACGATAAACTTGGGCCAATGTGAACTCCTCTAATATAGTAGGCTTCACATTATAAAAAAGGCTAGAGCCTAAGCATTGCACTTAGCCTAGAGCCTAACTAGCATGCCTTACTGCTAGATGTTCAAGTACTTGAATATGGTGCCATGCTTGATAACACTAAAGCCTAATGTGCCCCCCCCCCCCCCCCCCCCCCCCCTCGCCCCCCAAAAAAAAAAAACCTAAAAACAATACCTTAGTATTTTTTGACTTACAACCTCGAGACATTAGAGAATAGAGCATGGACCTCAAAGATGGGCCTCCTATCACCTTCAATTGTATTTGAGTATCATCTGCAAAGAATTAGGAGTAGAAGTATTCACACATGCATAAATGTGTGTATGCACATGACTTTTATTGGGGAACATGCATTGGCTCTCAAAAATTGCATTTGAAGATGCAACACTTGCAAAGCCATAAGACACATGCTCAAATGAGCATATTGGCCTAAGCTAAAAAAGTCCTACACAATCGGCAACCTTAATACAACAAATGTTCAAATGTACCCATATGTATCTGCCAAATACAACTTTTATACATTGTGCTAGGAGTTTCACTTCCATTACACACACACACACACTCTCTCTCTCTCTCTCTCTTTCTCTCTCTCTCTCTCTCTCCATGCAAAGTATAAGCAAGCAATCAAAAGAACTCACAATTAAAAGTTACAATAACACCACAAAGTAATAACCACAGAATATGATAGCTATCAAAGTAATTACCATAGAGTATGGTAGCTATCAAATACAACTTTTATACATTGTGCTAGGAGTTTCACTTCCATTACACACACACACACACACACACACACACACACACACACACACACACTCTCTCTCTCTCTCTCTCTCTCTCTCTCTCTCTCTCTCTCCACATGAAAAGTATAAGCAAGCGATCAAAAGAACTCACAATTGAAAGTTACAATAACAGCACACCACAAAGTAATTACCACTGAATATGGTAGCTATCAAAGTAATTACCACAGAGTATGGTAGCTATCAAAGTATCCAAGCTATTGAAGTGCCATCAAGATGAAGATATTACAACTATTTGCTGTGCCAAAGCACATTGCAAACACTCGAAAAAGAATAATAGAAAAGCCAAATTCTTTTAAATATCTTACACACATGCCAACACGGTTGTGGCGTAATGGATTGCATATGGGTTGAGTTCAATAGGTGCATAAGTTCAAACCGTGTGTCCCGCATCTGTGGAGGTACACATAGGTTGAGTTCCATAGGTGCATGAGTTCAAACCCTACGTCCCGCATCCCTCGAGGTAACCCACCTCCCGCATCCCTCGAGGTAACCGTGTGTCCCGCATCCGTGGAGGTACACATAGGTTGAGTTCCATAGGTGCATGAGTTCAAACCCTACGTCCCGCATCCCTCAAGGTAACCCACCTCCCACATCCCTATTCATGTCCAAACATGTTACACACATTGAATAGCTAGGAGATAAACCTTTTAATTCTACCTAATCTCTTGCCAAATAAGGGGAAATTTTGGACCCTGAAGCTGGAATAATAAATCACCAGCTACTAAAAGAACTGCTTCACCATTTCAAATTTTCATGATTTTCACGTACAGCCCTTTATAGAATCAACTTCGTCATCCCTCCATTACTTTTCTTTTACATCCATTTGCAGAATCTCGGCCTGGTGAAAGGAGCTGGCATGGCGTCTCTGATTCGATGTCCTTTCAATGCACCATCCGACAGCTCTGTCTCCATATCCGCCTGGTGCTTCAGCAAGCCCTCGGCTGGCAGGAGGCATCATGCACACATGCGCTGCCGCGGCCTGCACTGGTTTGCAGGGGTGCCTCTGATCAAGGTGAGCGCGAAAGCGAGCACGACCCCGTCTGTCAACAATGGCCTAGGCGAGAAGCTCTCAGAGAGCATCAAGGAAGCAGAGGATCTTTGCTCCACAGACAATGAGTCGGGTGAGTGCGTGGTGGCTTGGGAGGAGGTGGAGGAGCTCAGTGCGGAGATCGCCCACAAGCGCATGCTCGTTGCCCGGGAGAAGGAGGCTCTTGCGAACCTCCGCAAGGATGCACCTCAAACAGATGAGGGTATTGGCCACGGGAAATGAATTGCATCAAATCCACTTACTCAGATTATGTATACAGATCATCATCTAAAATTAGGCTGATCATATTGATTAGGTTATAAGGGGGGACGTACAGATTCTTGGTCTTTAATTGCCATACCTAATATGCTGGTACGGATGTTTGTAAGTGTTTTGGCCTTTAATTTACAGAGGGAAGAATGAATGAATATGAGAGAGAGAGAGAGAGAGAGAGAGAGAGAGAGAGAGAGAGAGAGAGAGAGAGAGAGTGAGAGTGAGCGTGCGCGTGCGTGCACGCGTGTGCATGTGCATGTGTGCGCATGCATGCATGCATGCATGCACTGTGAATAATCTTTTGTCTTTTTCTGTGAATGCACGATTCGTACATGCCTTGTCATGTGGTTTGTGTCTTGCATTCATAAACATGTGTTATTTGATGCACATTCCTTCGTTGATGTGTATCGCGTGAGTCAATCTGATAGGGGTGGACACTGGATGGTAGTGCCAACGTCCAAGAGGTGGAGATACTATCGGTGGCACATATTCTGATGGCTGGCTGAGTATTTTCAAGATGATAGGAACATTCAAACTTTTGAGAAAGATGAGGAAGTTATACTTGTTCTATAGCCAGCTTCAGGATCGACAAGTGTCTTTGCGGTATGAATATGGAGCAACACTTTTGTTGTTCTATCTAGTTACCTGTTTCAACAAAGGAATCTATCTAGATGGATAAAACAGGGAAATTGGAAGAGTCTATTATCAAGACAAAGCTTCAATTTTTTCAAAGGCACTACTTCTTTGGTGGTCACTCACAGCAAAGGAATACATGGAAGCACAAATTCCTGTGGCTCCTAGCACATTCAAGAAGTCTTGTCAGATTGCTGCTTGCAGTTAGCAGTCTGCTTATGTGAATGGCAATGGCGATTTCTCAATGCAGGCATCTTGTCACTAATAGTTTTTGAACATGAATTTCATGTTGGAGCTTCTTCCTCTAATTTATGTCACATGTTGTATGCAAGATAGGCTGTGCAACAATAGACAAGGCTGATGCAATCACAAAGAAAATGCCATAACCATGGGTTAATATTATGAGAAGGGTATGATCCACCAACATGTGAATCATAAGAGGAGAGGAATATGGTGAGAATCACGTGGCTAAAATCATAGAGATCAGGGGCTGTCATTGGAGGGAAGAAAACATTATGCCAAAACTCTTTTTCAACATGTCCATCTTCTCTAAAATGGTAGTCATAATTGTAATCTATTAACTAACCTTATTTGTACAGGATTCTTAAAATCATCAGAGTCACTATGATTGTGGCATGTGTACCATGTGAGATATGGCCATGCCTGTTTCAACAGTTTCTTGTGGCACCTATGCACTTTTATATTCCTTGGCAGTCTGCCTTTGAACACCACTAAAGCATTCAAAATGTCTTTCCCTGACATTCTGACCCACACTACTAGCATCAGATTCATACAAAAAGAAAGTATTGAGCTAGTCAAAATTAACAGTTAGGACAACAGTAGAACGGCTCCTTAGGCTATGACAATGAGACTAATGGAGTTTTGTCAGTAAAACTACCATGTTTTAGTTCATACTTCTGCCAAGCTCACCATCAGGACATTGCAAGAACAGGGATTCAACTATACCATGAGCTTAACATCACATTTGTGAGGAGCATCAGTACTTCAAACTGTCTAGTTCATTATATGTTCCTTCCACTGAAAATTTCTATTCATTTGAGCCTGTAATTCTTTTGCCCATGTTGCTAGGGTGCTTCCTGCAGGTAGACTACCCCCATGCAAGACAGTCATAGTGAACGCCATAGGCAGAGCCTTGTTTGTCTAATATGGTGCCTTACGAGACAAGTAGAGGCGTCATTGAAGGGTTACATGGCCCCATTTCTTTGGGTGTGGAACTCTCCCCTTTCCCATCATTCAGATGGCCCTTGTTGGCACGGATTATTTGGGCATATCAACATGGACGAACAAAAAGAGAGTTCTTTGCTACAGGTGCCATAAGAAAATTGGTCCTGACCAACTGTAAGTGAGACCACCTCATATTTAAGGTGGAAAGAAAAAAATCTAATTATTCCAATGGTTGTAAGTTAATCTGGGCTTATCTTCTTTAGCTTGCGACTTCGTTGTGTATGCATGGTTTGTGGAAAGTTGTGCGTCTTCTAATGAGCATTTCTTGAGACATAGTGGCCATCTTTTCTCTAGTTGTTATGTGATTGCTTCTTCATTTCTTGCTTTCTTTTCTCATCACAACTGATTGAGAGAGAGAGAGAGAGAGAGAGAGAGAGAGAGAGAGAGAGAGAGGATGGAGGCTACATGCCCGCCTTGCTTCCCTAGTTGTGTTCTTACCCTGCCTTTTGCACTTGCCTTGTTCTTAGTTGGATTTGCAAATGCACTGCCCTGTAGTGAACCTCTTAGTGTGACATGAAAACAGAGAGGGAGTGTTTACAGGTTGACTGTGTGGGCATCCAATTGTGATGTGTGCTCAAGTACTATGCTAGAGAGAGAGAGAGAGAGGGGGAGGGGGGAACCCATGACCCGTTGTGCTCCTATTGTGCACGGAGGCAAGGCAGTTTGAGAGAGAGAGAGAGAGAGAGAGAGAGAGAGAGAGAGAGGGAGAGAGGCCACCATCTTTGAGGTCGCAGGGATCTTGGGTTTGCACTACTCTTGCAGCTTGTGTGAGCAGGTCCTGTTCTATTCGTGCACTCTCTATGTTGCAAGTGATGAAGTGAGAGAGAGTGAAAGAGAGATGAATAGAGGATAATTGTACAGAAACAAACTGATAGATAATGAGAGAGAGAGAGGGCTTGTGCATTGGCTACAAGCAAGATATTAGCCATGCTAGAGTAATATTGTTTTGATTAATTAGGTTGTGGAGGCTTTGGAGCCTGACTTGGATACGGAGGTGGAAGAAATGGTTTCTTGCACTCAAATGATGGCACCTTGTCTAGAGGTTTAGCCATGCTCTAAGGTTCAACCACTAGTTAAACATAGCAAGGACACTCTTGATGGCATGATGGTGGATTTTGAAGATCCTCTTCAGTTTAAGCATCAAGCACATTCTCATATGTAGGTTATCTCGTTCATTGATGATTCCCAAGAGTTGGATTGGGAATATCTGTTGGAGTTGGGTGAATATGTTCGACACAATCAGAAGTCCTTTTTGGATTTTAGGGAAAAGAGGATGTTTTGGATGCCACTATGGACACTAAGACCGAATTGTGTTCGTTTGTAGCCTTACACGAAAGAGTGATCCTCTTCTTCATTGGCAGGACTCTGGTGGTTTCTTGGATCTATCAATAGTTACACTTCATCTTGTAAGGGGGATTGTGTGGAAGAAATCTTCGTTGGTCCATAAGACTTTTATGACAATGCTCAAATCAACAAGATATCACGATGATGTGCTAACTAGAGATCCTCTGTTTTTTGATAAATGCTTGGTCCATGTTGTGTCTTGAAGTCTATTGGTTGATTTCCAACGTTTGCTCCAATAAGAAAGCTTGATGTGGGTTGAATTGGAATTTTGTCCTGTAGTATATTGGTCTTTGTCTAAAGATGCTATGGGGGAGATTAGCATTGTTTTGGTTCCCCCTAGCTTGAGGGCTACCAACCATAACCATATGTGCATGTTGTAGGATACCTCATGCAAAAGGCCCAACTAGTTGCACTTAAATTGTATTGGAATGTCTTCATTGCACTTTCACTTGAAATGGGGTACTTTTGCAAGGTATTGTTTTTCTTGCGGACAATTGGGGCACTTCATGGCCAAATGTCTAGAGAAGACCACTACCTTAGATGGGGGGATTGGCTCTGCTATACTCAATGAAGATATTATGGTTGATGACCCTCAAGTAGATGAGGCCCTTATGTGAAATAATGTGAATAAAGAGAAACAACTTATGTCGACATTGAACCAACTTGATTGAGATTGGGTTGATGTCCATTTAAGAAGAGCTAAGAAGTTTATTGTGGGCATGAAAATTGTTATGCCTAGCATTTCATAGGACCCATTGCAGAGCTATGTGGGGTGCAAATACACGTCGTCTTCAATACTCATTGCTAATGACATGGTGTCATTGGCACCTTGAAAATCTTCTACTACAAAGGCTTCTAGTAACCATTCAGCTTGCTCGGCTTGCTTTTGATCCTCTTGGTAAAGTGTTCACCTCTTAGAATCGTTATTATCTTGGGGCTACCCCAAAGCAAGGGAATGATCCCTCCACCTTAGTTCAAACCACTTTTTAGTGGTTGGTGATCACGTTTAATGGTGATCTCAAACACTAAAAAGTGACAATAATCATTCTTTAATGGTTGAGTAGTGGTCGAATCACTTTTTGATGGTACTTCACCACTTTTAAGTGATTAAACTTCACTTTATAGCTATAAAGTATCCTTGCCTTCAATATTGAAACATTGGTAAACCAATTTCTTTGATGAGGTAAATATATAAAATCTTCTTGAAAGTGATGGCTAATGACCTCCATAAACATCTATGTGGCATTGCATATCCTAATCAATATGGATTTATCAAGGGTTGGAATGTCATATATTATGTGTTGAATGTTTAAATGGGCATTGATTATGCTAAGCACTCTAAACAAGATCTTGAAAATGATTTTGATTACTTGGATTGTTCTTTTGTGGCAAAACTTATGCATGTTATGGGTTTTGGTTTTATATATATTTTGTTTGATATACATTGTCAGTATAGTTTCCTCTTGGTAGCTCATGTTGAATGGTGGGATTACTAAGCCATTTACTCTTGTATACTGAGTCAGATAGGGCTTGTTGGGGGTAAAGGCGTCTTTGCCTAGCCGCATGTGTATTACTACATTAACAGTACCCTTGTCTGCAAACTGCAGGCAATGGGCGTCCGTCCTCACCGTCACTTTATTCTTTATTCTTTTAGTGACAGATGAATAAAGGGAAGGTCGGTCACACATTGTGACTATTGGAGTTTCCACATTGTAAGTCTTCCTCTCTTGCTCTTGATCTCCCGCCATAGTTCTCATGTGCAAGCTTCGATCCTTCACACCTTTCAACTAGTATCAGAGCATGGTTGCTTGAGCATTTGAGCTTGGTCCGTGACTCCTTCAGCATTCATTCAAATCCCTACACTATTGGTTCTCACTCTTGATAGCCATACTCGACTCCTTTGAACTCTAATCACTCCTTGGCTTCTCGAGCATCTACTCGGTTCATTTGGGCACCCTTAGGGCATTTCTTCAAAGGTATTGGAGCTCTCTTTTGTTATTTCACTTCAGTCCACAAGTTTTGTGAAGTAGGGCAGCCATGTTCTCTTACTTCTTGTGACATCTACACTCTACTAGTGACTTTTCCTTTCAAGAGGAAGCACTTGGGCCAAAGATCATCCACGAGAAGATCCCGGTCCTATTGTGACCTTAGGTTGTAGTAATTTTTTTTGTTATGACTGACTAATAATGTAGAAGTGTGTGAAAGCTCTTTGCTCTACACTATTGTTGGCTGCAATCATTCTCACACTTGTATCAAGGTGCTCCCTACTAGGCTCTGCAAAGCCCTTAGGCTGCTCCATGTAAATCTCATCATGCAAATCCCCATGTAAAAATGTCGTCTTGACATCCATCTAATATAAGTCCAAGTCAAGCTGCGTAACTAAGACCAAAACCAAGTGAAGGGTGGTCATCTTAACCATAATAGAAAAACTTCATCAAAGTCAACTCCATGCTCGTGTCTAAAACCCTTAGCAACAAGTCTTGCCTTATAAGCCGACTTGGGGTGTCCAAGGATACTCTTCAACTTGTACACCTATTTGCATGGCAGAACCTTCTTGCTACTAGGCAAGGAAACCAAATCCCATTCTCATTCCTTTGCAAGGAATCTATCTCAAACTACATAGTCCTCTCCCAAGAGTGACTGTCACCTGTGCACATAGCCTCATCATAAGTGAAAGGCCCTTCTACATCAATAACCAAGACATAATGCATTGAGGGCTAAAACCTGTCAGGGGGTATCTATCTCTAATACAACGCTGCATTGTAGGCTCTGTTGCTTGCCCAATGTTCTATCCAACACCCTGGCCATGAGTACGTGCTGTTGTTGCAGGCTATCCAGCTGTACGAGAGCTCATGGCTCCTCTTGAAATATAACCCTGCGTATCTCCACTATCTTCTCAGGCTGCCTATGTATCTTGTCTTCATGGAAAACTATATCATGGCTGTGAATGACTTTTCGTGGCCTATGAGTCCCATAGATGGTAACCCATCTCTCCTGCATCTCCATAGCCAAGGAATATGCATTTAACACTCTTAGGATCCAACTTACTATACTTATCCTTGGGCACATGGAAAAATGCCTCACATCCAAAGACACATAAATGCGCATAAGAGGGAGGATTTCCTATCCACATCTCCTCTACAACTTGAAAATCAATGGCACTATAGGGCGATCTATTTAATGATATACACAGCATTCGTAACTACCTCAACCCAAAACTGTTGGGGTAGACCTGTATGGCTAAGCATACTGTGAACCCTCTCTTGGATGGTCTTATTCATCCGGTCAGCCCTACCATTCTGGAGAGGAGTGTAGGGGGAGGTCAATTGACGCTTAATACCTCTCTTATCACATAACTGCTCAAAAGCACGTGAGACGTAATCACCCCCATTATCTGTCCCTAGGCACTTCAGTCTATGTACAGACTGGTTTTTTACCAAAGCAAGCCATCTCTAAAAAATTGACAATACATCGGACTTCTACTTTATGGGATAAGCCCATACTTAATGTGAAAAATCATCTATGAAAGTAACAAAATACTTTGCACCACCCATAGACTGACAAGGCATGGGCCCACAGATATCAGAATGAACCAAAGCCAAGGGCTCATTAATGCGTGACATACCAAACTTATTATGCATAGACCTAGTTTGCCTACCATAAAGACAATGATCACAAGAATCAAAATGAGAATAGTCAAGGGGTGGTAAGTACTGCAAACCAGAAAGCATTTTCATTTCCTTAACGGACATGTGCCCCAAACGGGCATGCCAAAGAGATACATGAGGTAAAGACCCCACAAACAAAGCATGATCAACTGTAGATCTAGAAACAACTAAGGGGTAGAGGTTGCTAGCCTTGGCACCTCTCGCAAGCATAAGCCTGCCACAAGTAATCTTCCATGCAGAGCCTCCAAAAGATACATGATATCATGCATCATCAAGCTATCTAGCAGACATGAGACTGTGTGTTAATGTAGGTACATGACATACATTGTGCATAACAAAACTGCTACCAAAAGGAAACTGCAGCCTAACATTACCAATGCGAACAATCTCAAGAGACCTATCATTACCCAAGTGGACAAAAGCTAAAACAAAATGGTATGAATGGAACCACTCTCGACAAGGTGTCACATGAAAGGACACACCTGAGTCCAAGAGCCAACATTGTGCATACATAGAGTGTATCTCTATCATCTGTAAAGCACTAGATGAAGTTGCTGCAAGGATGTAATCCCCATCACTATCCTCGGGCTGCATAATATTGATTTCTTCAATTTTAACACTTGACTTAGCAGGTACTATGCTGCGATCAGAAGACTTTTCCTGCACTTTCTCTTTCCCCTTGTCTTTCCGCCTTTCATTGCGCAATGTATGACACTATGGCCTTATGTGGCCTTTATTCTCACAATGATGACAAGTCAGATTGGCATTTCTCCCACAAGACTTATTGCACGACTTGCCACACGATTTGGATTGAAATTTATGCGAATCCTATCCACCACCATTACCACAATCATTCTTTACAGTTCCATCATGTTGGCCTCTAACTGTCAAAGCATGAGGCACACAAGAGGCATCCAAATTCTTATGGTTTATCTCTTCTTATGCAAAAGAGAGCTCTCAACATCAAATAGCTTCAAAGTAGTGGCAGAAGCACATAAGGCAGTGCGAAATACATCCCAAGACTCATTAAGAGTTCCAAGCAAGAACAATGGAGTAACAACCTCTTTGAAATCAATGCCCTGCAAAACCAAGTTCTTAAGAATAGCATGAAATTGGCTTAGATGAGTTGACATGGTCACATTCTCTTTCATGTGAAGATCCATAAGTTGTTTCAACCAATAGATTTAACTTGTAGGACTTTGCTTGTCATAGAGATTCTTAATCTTATCCCAAAGCTACCAAGCACTGTGTGCTTCCTCAACCACATTGTAATGCACAGCTCTTTCAATAGGCATAATTCGTATAATCAATCTTAATGATGTTGAAGCTAGCACTGTTAGTGGAAGAAGATGCCATACTGCAAGCTGAAACAGTGCAGACAAGTCAAAACTGCTTGTTGTAAACTGTAAAAAATGACCAAAACCCCACCAAAACTAAGGCAAAATGGCAAGAAACGAGTACTTAATGATGCTGCCCACCAAGTACTATCAAAAGTACATCAAACTAGGATGATTTAGCATTAAAAATACATCACAGTCCGGTGATATATGCTTGATGTAATAATTTACAACAATGTACAATGAGAGTTGACAATAGGCAAAAAACAATATACCAAGTCAACCACTGCCTGTCAATGCAAAACCAGCATCAAGCGAGCATAAACAAGCATGTAACAATCAAACTGACATGATCTAATACCCAAGTATGTCAGATAAAGTCCATCAATAAAGTCGATACATCCCCAATCAACAGGGCAAAATATACGTATCACTGTCAAGACCTGACACAAGTCGATGTCTTCTCAGTGAATACAAAGCCAAATCAGCCCAAGTACATCTACATGGACCAAGGTATATCAACCATACATCATCCACGAGATCTCGGTCTCAAAGATCCAAAAGCTCGACGAGGAACCATACATCATCCATGAGGAGAGCTCGGTCTCAAAGATCCAAAAGTTCCATCTTCGCCTCTCTTCTTCTTCTTGTCTTGTCTTGTCTTGTCTTGCTCACAGCTATGGAGCTTGGAGCGTGGAGCTTGAGAATGGAGCTTGCTTGAAGCTTGCACTTGGATCGTGGAGCTACCGGAGTGCATGGGAGAGGAGGTAACCTGATCGGCATGGAGGTAAGCTCATTACACCCCTAGATATGGATGGCACGTCGGCTATGTGAGAGGTAGCCATTACTGCTTGGCTTGGAACGCTTGAAACAATAAGCGGTCCGTGGGTCTTGGCGGTTGAGCGAAAGCTCCCACATTTTGGTTCTGTTGTCGGGACCTACGGATTCAAGCCTTGAGCGCTTGCGCGCTTCGAATCGAGCATCAAAGTAAGGGTTTTTCCCAAACCGGTGCTTGAGGTAGATAGGTAGGAAGCGAGGGAGTTTGAAAAGATATTCGATCTCCTTAGCAAGCAGATTTTTATTGTTTTGGAATTGGGAAAGTATTGGAGTAATGTAGGTATTTTTCTTATGATTTTTTCTTGCATTTAGGAAGGATAGGAGTAAAACATTGGAGCAAACAATAGGGTTTTTTGTTGTTGTATAACAAGTTGAAACAGGAAAAAGAAGGGGTAAAAATGAAAATTTGGGTTAAATGTTAGTAAGGGAGGCAAGACTAAGATGAGTACAAGCTTGGGCAGGGTGATAAGGGGCCAGGAGTGGCAAGAAAGGCCACATTGTGCATTGCAGGGTTTCAGGAGAGCAGCAGAGAGGGAGAAAGCTTTGTCACGTAGATCCACTTCAATCTGGCCATCCACGAGTTATTTGCCCAACCCAGGTAATTCCACACCTTCCCCTACATGAATAGGTTGGATCTATAGGTGCTCAGCAGGTAAGAAGCCCTTGATCGCTTAGCACGATGAATTCTTCAAAGTTCGGCAAAAATCGTGCTGCACTCGGCCGGTCCGAGTGATGACGATTTTGGGCCGAGTCCCAGAATCCGTCCTTGGCCCACTACCAATCGGACTACTTGACTCGGCCCATCTAACTTGGCCCTCGATCCACTCGGCCACTCGGCCCTCAGACCATTTGGCCCACTACACTCGGACGCCTTTCACTCGGCCCGTCCGAGTAAAGTATTCGAACCAACTTTGAAATTTAGCCATCGGCCCATTCGGCCACTCGGCCCTCGGACAGGCCGAATCAGGCATTCAACCTCTGCAATTCGGACCTATTGGACCGAATTTGGATTTGTCCAAATTTTAACTTGTAGACCCTGAAACTGACCATGAGACCATATAGAGCCGAAACCATATCATAGATCGACCACTGGGCTGAAATCTAGAGCAAGTAGTTCAAAACTTAGTCCTTTAAATCACGCATTGCATTTACCGTAACGGCCTTGTGGGCCGGAGGGGATTCCCCCCCTCCCCCCCTCTGGATCCCCGCAGAGGGGGCTCTGCCTCCTCCGCACCTCCCCCGAGTAGGTTGGAGAGAAAACGCGCGCCGTGACAGGTCCTCCAAATTAGACCCTAGTGTAGTAATGGCTCTACACAAGCATGGATTCTTACTTGCAAAGAGCAACCAAAAGCCCATACCTGAACAGAGTCAAACCTCAATGGGCCAATCTAGCCAACAAGGGTAAAAAGGCCACACTGCAAAAACATGTACGTGTTGCATTCGGATTGTATCTGGTCAAAGCAAGAAGCAACAACATCAGGCTACAATAGCGGGAGGATGACTAGGTATGACAGTCCTAACAATAGATGCACCTTGAATAGCATTGCACGATCCAAGACATCTGTGGAGAATCCACATTTGGTCGTGCAGTTGGGGACTCAAGGACATTTGTCAAAAGGCTTAAATTTGCAAGCCAAGATCCGGAAGACAAAGACATAGTACCACCTGCTTATCTTAGGGTCAAACTCACTGCGAAAAGAAAGCATACTATTGATGCTTTGATTGATGAAAGAGTAGATTTTAATATCTTGACCTATGCATCATGAACCCTACTAGGCCAACCAGAGCTCATACCGACTAATGTAACTCTTAGCCCTTACGGGGGACACCCACAAGCACTCATAGGGAAATGCAAAATCCTTGCGACAATTGAAACTGAAAGCTTGCCTATCCTATTTCATGTTCCTCCAAATAGTGCTAATTATGGGAAGGAAACCCTCCTAGGAAGACCCTTCAAAAGGGCGACCAAGTGTGAGGCCAACTATGTAGCAGAAAGGATATACCTGACACTACCAGGTGTGAGGATAGTCACAATCTTTAGCAAGGGTGGCCTCATCGAACCTCGAGGGAAAGGCAAGGAAGGTGTTGACATGACAGTCAAGCCTACTAACGAGAGCAAGGACTTGTTGGAAGAGTTGATACAAGCACAAGTCGAACAACAAGAACAAGTGAGTAAGGCCATGCTTGAAACAAGAAGGTCAAGAGACAATGCCAAGGATGGGCTTTGCACTTACAAATATTGTAGAAGACCCCAAAAGAAGCCCAAGCCTTATAGACAAAGTCATCGAAGGAGGGTTAGCACAACAGCGCAATGGATATCTAAAGCGTTGCTACGTGCTCAAGGGTATTACACAGGTAAACGATGGATTTGGGTGCCAAAACCCCCTGCTAAACCTCCTTTGTTGACTGAAGGCCAGATCGTATCAAGAGCAAAGAAGTGTAGGAGGAGATCTAAAAGTATCGAGTCAAAAACATTGGAGTGATCGAGCCCAGAAACCAAACGAGACTAATCGGAGGGTAGATCCTCAGCCTAGTGTGCTTGACAAGCAGATATCAGAGATAATCATTGAGGATACGCAAAAGCCACTAGTGCCCAAGGAGCCTTTGATTCCCCAAGAGGATAGCAGGCATCATGGGCACAACATTGCTCATGGCAAGGTTAAATGCTCAACAAAGAAAATGGTAAAATCATGTAACAGCCACGAGCAAATCTTCCAGCAAGTATCGGAGCCACTTAAGAGTCCCAAGTCTCCTGCAACCTCTTTCCCTAAATGGACATAGGAAGCACAACAACAGTCATCAAGTGCAGCTGCTCAATCCCAATCTCTATCTCCATCTAAGCTTCCAAATGTCCAAGAGGTGGGACATGGCATTACCCGTAGCTCTCGGCCCAAGGGTATGTCTGTGCAATCTATTGTGACTAGAACAGCTGAGGCTCGATCTGCACAAGTGAATGCTTAAAGGGCAACAAAAGACATGACCACTTTTAATCGGTCTAAGGACTTGACACCGCAATCCACCAATAGTAGGTAGTCCACTGAACTAGCTACTACTACTTCTAGTTAGGGATCACAGTAGTTCACAGCCCTCGGCCGTGACAATGCTCCTTGTGGAACATGTCCTTAGTAGTTCACATGTGGAGGCCTCCAACTTCCTTGACAACTCTAGCACTTCCAAAGCGCCTAAATCCTAGGCTGGAGGAGTTAAACAAAAGAGAATTGACTGAAGAGCTAGACTCTCCAAAAAGAGAGGCAGTTGTACCCTCACAACCTAGCGAGGCTATTCAGCAGGCCGCGGCTATGTCCCTTAAGGACACACTAGAGAAAGAGAATGCTGAGGCCCAGCCAAGCACATCAATGTGACTGACCTAGTTCAAGGTCCCGAGTCTTCAAGGGATACACCTCAATTGCCTAAGAAAAAGAAGAGAAAAGAATGAAAACAACAACGACAGTTGCAAGTGGTTGTAGGCCCCAAGAAGATTGAAACCAAGAGTGCCAAAGAGCTGAGGAATAAAGTGTCGAGACCATCCACCAATGAACCCATTGATGTCTCTTCTAATAGCGGTGAAATCTCACACACATCCGTGTGTTATGAAAAAACAAAGTAGCCGTTACCATCAACGGTTGCTTGCAACACTCAATCCACCAACAACAGAACTCGCATTGACCAATCAAGAGTGGATACAACGATGTCACAACAGGGTGACAAATTTATCCCAGTCACATCCAAGGAGAACCGTGACTCAATAACAAAGCCTTAGGAGAAACATGGAAACCTCGAGAGTATAAGTAATCCTAGCGTTGACCAATCTTGCTCATCTAGGCCTAAGCCCCCAGCTATGCTAAAGCCTAGGCAAACTCCTAGAACCTCGCATGAGATAGCAACCGAGCAAGCCCTTGTTGAACATAGAAGTGTCGCTGAATGCTTAATGGAGTTGGATGCTAAACTCAAAGTATTCTCACGTGTCTATGTCCTTGCGAACATAGGTGCATTCCCTAAGGAGCAGCTTGAAGAATACTTGTCATTCCCCCTATCCTGGGAAGAGCAAGAACATCTTGAAGAGCACTATGACAGGCTCCTGCATGAATGGATGCGACTCACCTCTAACGAGGAAGTCGACGAACTACGCTTAATTGTAACATTCAATGATGTGCTCTGCCAACCAAATCTCTTAGAGATAGAGAAGCTAAAGCAACAGTTAGAGGGTCGAAGTCAATTCAAACGTTGGGTTGAAAACCGTGTTGCAATGGCCGAACTAGGAGCCCAAATTATGATAGTCTCAGAGGAGCGATTGGTCAAATGGCGGTCTCAAAGAGACCCAACCTATGTGGCACCAACTTCCTTTCGAGTACTAACTGCCATTCAAGGTATGGACTTAGTTGGAACTAGCCAAGAGAGCTCTTTGGTTGATAACGTTCTCACTCAGGAAGAGTTACATGTTGCCAGTAGACTCGAACAAGGTACCATGCTACTCGATGTTGCAAAATATTTATCGTTATTGAGTATACTTCCACAAGTACTGGATGAATGTGTCACACTCAAGTATAATCTGGAGTTCTAAAATTGGTTTTTATCCTCATGAAGTGACATGGATTCGTAAATATATATATAAATAAACCATGAATTTTGCAACCCTGTATAGATAACATCAACACACATAGGAAATGATAGTCAAGCACAGGGAGAAGAGTTGGGTTTGACACGATGAGCTCCTCAAGTCCTCCTCTCACCACACATTTAGAAGTCGTGTGACCATTCCCACTTCCATGTGGAGGGCATGCAACCCTCATTACCGCCATAGGAAGCCCTGACCAACATCTTTGATGGTGTAGATGGGGCACTGTCCCTTCCTATACACCTTTCCCTTTTTCAGTCTATCCTTCCAGGGATGAGCCCTGCTCCACTCCATGACAACCACTCTATGCAACTTAGCATAAGCCAAGATCTGCTAATGGTTGGAGGCAAAACAAACATCAGTAGGGTGCTATTCCTCTACAACAAATGCTGCATGCCTCACCTCACCCATCCTCATCATATACGATTGATAACCCACTGTATAATCCCTTCCATGTGAATAGTTTTATCCTACCTCAGGCTTAATCCTTGGTTCGTATTTTGCAGTAGCAGTCATGGACCACATAGTGTAGTTGGCATGTAAGGAAGCTCTCTGCCGTCGGAAAGAGCATATGGCACTAGCGCCCCCACCAGAATGCTATGTGCCTACTCTAAAGAGGTATGCATCGAAAAGAGGCCCCAAACGACACCACCTAGGACGTAGGCTGAAAACCCCCCAAGCCAAGAGGACGAGGACTCAAGGGAGCACATGGGATGTGGCAACACCAACCATGCAGGCTCCCACCAGAAGCTCGGGCACCAGGTGCTCGAAAGGAGAGAGGGCAGCTCGAGATAGGCAAGAATTTGATGCATTGTTTAAAAGCATTCTGGAAATAGTTGGGACCAGGGACTACACCATCCGGGTCCCGGCCGACATCTTTCACACCCAACCTCATAGGAGTCCTCACCGGCAGAGCCTCGGTCGCTCGACCACCCGGACTCGCCCCACCTCGTGCAAGTAGAGTAGCCCCTATGATATATAAGCAAATTAACAAAGGCCATCCTGCCATAACTTTTTGTCTTTAAATGGTTAAAGGGACAGGCTCCCCACTTGTATACACTTTTCTTACCTATTGCTAATATATGCCATGTCTTTAACAAGCACTGGAATATGCGTTGCAATTAGCATCATAGGATTTTGATAAAGTAATATCTTGACATGATTGCATATGTTCATTGTACTTGATGCATGCGACTTGCATATACTCTCATGAAGTAACAAGTGGATGTAGGACGATGCAGGTCTTCGTGCAAACGTGTTCAATCCCCAAGTCACCACAAGACCATCAATCTCATAAAGAACCGTGACAAAGCCATGCTGCCGAAAGCAAAAATCAGCCTTGCGAGTGCCTACGTTGCATGGCCCAAAGCATGATCTTAACCACTTCCTCTTTTTGGGTTATACTCTACGCCGGGCACTCAGGTAGCTATTACCCCAATTGTACCAACATCACACGTTCCAAAGAGGCTTACAATATCTCAAGTGTATCTCCCCATCTCAACGATTGCTTCTCTAACAATGAGGCTAGGGCAGAATCATCACTGTAATATCCATTTCCTGAGCCTTCGAAGCTTGACATTTCCCAACCCATTGAAAGGCTGATAGTCTCAACATATTGCAATGGTTATACTCATGCAAGTCCAAAAAAAAAAAGGAAAATAAAGAAAGAAAAAAGAACAAGAAAAAGAAATAAAAAAGAAAAAAGAAAATGAAAAAAGAAAAGAAAAGAACGAAAAGATACGAAGCACCCACGATCACAGCACAATACCTAGGGGTCCTCAATTTAGGTACGTCTAGTGACCTTGGTCAGTTGGCTCCATCCCTAGTCCCCTAGCCCTTTAGCATCACCCACAATTGTTCAGGGCACATCAAGGGCAGGACATACCTAGGGAGCTTGTCTCACCTATGGTTAGACCTGCCACCCTGACCCATTCGCACGATTCTCTCTTGCACTCTGCCTTAATACTATTGCAATCAATTGTGGTAACTACCACATGAATGGTCATGAAAAGTACACCGTCCTTATCAAGCAAGGCCAATAGCTCCCAGCTACTACCGAAAGTGTGGTGTCCCTGTGTTTGATTATGCTACGTCATGCAGTCACAATGCAAAGGATGTCTCATACACCTTCACGTGTACTTCTTCTCAACATGGACAACTTTGCTTCATCCCCACATTGTTACGAGAAATCAGCCCACGGTCTTCTAACTACGTAATATCTAAGTATGCATGAGCACTCATATAATATATGCATCAAAGTATATACACAGTTTGGGTCCTCAAGTGCAGGACAATACTCTCAGCTTACTTAGAGTTCGACTTGTGTCTCCCAAACTAGTTGAACTATGTCTTGTGCACAATAGAGAAGACTAGCACTACCCCTAGAGAGAGACCACCTATGAGAGGTTTTCAATTGAAGGTATTGAAGACTCCAACGAAAGTGTCATTCACTCTTCATCGACACCCAACTTTGAATTCTTATCCTTTATCATCCTGCAAGCCCGCCAAGAATCATCATGTGTAGAATCCCCAACAAACCAGCACTTATGCTGGCCATTAGTGCAATCCCCAACAAAGAACAGCCCTACCACCAACTCCAACAACCCTACCATCAGCCAGCTAGGCCACCAATGTGCCCCCAATGACCTTCCTCCACACCACCACCAACACTTCTCCACGGCAACCACAGATATCTCTTCCACCCACGTCTTCAGTGCATGCCAAAGCTTGCTACCTACGATGGTGAGTGCCATGGGACTGGCACTCATCTAGGAGGGGGGTAATGTTAACCCTCAAACGAACAAAGGTGAAAAATCCGAAAAAGCTGAAGCAGAAGACAAGGCCAAGGCAAAAGTGAAACGGAAGACAAAGGTGCACCACGAAAAATATGAAAACACAAGAAGTGCAGAAAAGTCCTAAATAAAGAAAAAAGGCGCACAAGAAAAAGCGCAAGTCAATAATTTTGTAAAAAAGCGCAAGGTGCACCATGATTTATTTTAAGAGTACTGGGCTCTCACCCATGCAATTTGTAAAGGTACATGGGTGGTAGGAAGGAAGCTAGGAAGATAGGAGGATAATGGGAAAAAGGGCCTAAGGCCATGGCCGACCATGTAAAAAAGGGGATAAGGGGATGATCGCCTAAAAGGGACTTAGGTTTTTGTATATAAAGTTGAAAAGTGAATGAGAAGCTTATTCTTGTGTGTGGCCAAAAGTGGCTCTCTTCTTGTTCTTGCTTCTTGAGCTTGTGCTTGAGAGAGGGAGTGTGAGAGTGTGAGGGTGAGGGAGCGAGAAGGAGAAGCTCTCCATCTCCTCCTCTCTTCTTCTTCTTCTTCTTCTTCTCTTCTCTTCTCTTGTCTTGCTTGCGGCGATGGAGCTTGGAGCGTGGAGCTTGCTTGAAGCTTGCACTTAGATCGTGGAGCTACCAGAGTGCGCGGGGGAGGAGGTAACTCGATTGGCATGGAGGAAAGCTTACTACACCCATAGATATGGATGGCGCGTCAGCTATGTGAGAGGTAGCCATTACTGCTCGGCTTGGAACGCTTGAAACAATAAGCAGTCCGTGGGTCTTAGCAGTTGAGCGAAAGCTTCCACACTTTTTTAAATCCATAATGTGCCTTTTTAAACCTATACTCATGGGTAATTAGGGTGTATATAACCCTTAGGCTATTCCGTATATACTTCCTCAATCAAATCTCCATCTCCGGTTAGAAATGTAATTTTTATATCCATTTGCCAAAGCTTCTATCACTTAGATGCTGTCGAATCAATGACAATTCTCATGGTTGCCATTTTTGCAACTGGGCTAAAAGACTTCTCATAATCTTGGATAGTTTCCTATATGTATATCCTCTATATCACATGTGTTCAAGACCTATTTATAAATATCCTTATCTATGAATTTTTTCTTAATAAAACAGAACCCTTTTCTATTCAATCTATAAGTAACCTCTTTATATGGGACCCTTTATATGTAAAAAATAAGTTAAAATGGCATTTTAAAAATCCATTATGTTGAACTCACATGATACATACATATATTTATGATTGATCTCCTCGGGCTCATAATCAAGACCATAACGTTGTGCATAACCTTTACCAACTAGCCATGCTTTGTATCTCTCTATAGATCCATCTTCTTTGCATTTCACTTTGTAAACCCATTTACAACCAATGGGTATTTTTCCTTCAGGCAACCTAACCAAATCCCAAGTGTTATTTTTAGCCAATGTTGCATATTCCTCATCCATGGTGGTTGCACACCAATTCTCATTATCAACTACTTCACTAAACTTTGTAGGCTCTTTATGACCCATCACTTTAGTCATGTAAGCAAAGTGTTTAGCTAAATACCCATTGTAAGTTAGCCTATCAATAGGATTTCTGACTCTGTTTGACCTTCTTAACTCTTGCATACAATGCGATCCCTCTCATCAGGTGGTATATACCTTCTTTGACTAACTCCAAGTATAGTATTATATGGTATACTAACTTCACTGTCAAGACTGTCACTACTATGTGACTCATAACCAAAAGTACGTGGCCCAAAAACATCTTCAAATATCTTTCCTTTGCCTTAATCTAATCTCCCTATTGTTGGACATAGAACCATGACTATACGAGTGACTTGAATAGTAGAGGATGTGTCTCTTGTAGGCCCACTGATAGTGGTACTATCCATAGTACAAATTTTAACATGAGTATTATCTCCTAGTCCATAAAAAATGAGCACACTTAGACCACCATATCATGAAGGCATCTCATCAACACTACATTCGTGCTAACCAATACCTCATGTGTAGTTGGATTGTAGCATTTGCAGACTTTTTTGTCATGTGCATAGCTAATAAATACACACTTAACATATTTTCGATCTATATTTTTCCTCTTCTCATTTGGCACATGTACATAAGCAATATATCCAAAGACTTTAAGATAGTTAATTAGTCTTGTAGCCATTTTCATACTCTTTAATAAAACAACCATCTCTATTAAATAACTTGCAGATTCTGCTTTGCCATTTTTTCAACAAGAAATAAATTATTAGTGATAGATAGTACATGCAACACATCATATAGACCACAGGGGATTCATTAGTAGTAATAAGGAGACGTCACCTGCGTGTAAGAAATATATGAAAATATCCCTTATCTACCCCCTACTTATGCTTGGGGGGTCACTCATGAATATATGTATATATAATGTGAGTTCAAAATAAGGGGTTTTTTAAACACCATTTTTATACATTTTTAAACATACAGAAGGGTATCATATAAAGGGGTTACTTATAGATTGAATAGAAAAGGGTTGTGTTTTATTCAATAAAAAATCACAGATTAGGATATTTATAAATAGGCCATGAACGCACGTTATATAGAGAATATATATATAGTGAATCCCTTGAGTATTTATGGGACCTTACCTTATAAAATGCACCTTCCTTCCCTTAAGTAACCTCCCTCCCTTACACTCACGTGGTACCATATGACAAACCCTAGTGGACCCCACGGGATATAGACTCATTTTCTTCCCATCATGCATGACTATCGGTACAACACCTATATGCTTGATGTCATGTTATGTATCATCGTCAATATATACATAGCCATGAGAGCCTATAGTTATCTCATCACAGCATTCTCCATGTGGAGTTATAGATTTGAGGCACCTAAGTGAATGTACCACTTTTCATCAATATTGCCTTGTTTAGGCATACCCTTGGATACATGTGTCATAATAAATAGCCTATCTAATTGATCATCAGTATTATTACTCGAGGATGCATATTTTACTATGTTGTCTACCTTTTAGTTTCATATTAGCCTATTTTTTATGATAGTCTTTTGCTATATGGCCATACTTGCCATAGTAATGATAGTCTTTGTTTTCTATTTGACTGATCATGAGAGTACCAAGGGCCCACCTCTACCTTTCAATGATCTTCCACTACCTCTAAAAGATCTTGATCCTCTTTAACCTTGCGCATTTTGATTCTACTAAGAATTTTTTTTTCTGTTGCCCATACGCATTTTGAGTGTCACCATGGCCTCAAGAGGCTCTATGAGCCCTGCTATCTCTAGCTCTCTCACTAGACTAAAAGACAATATCTCTACTTAAAGAGGTACTTGAATCTGTATTCAAACCAAGTTTGACTTCTTCATGCAATAGCAATGCAAGTAACTCATTCCAATTAGGGAGGTTTGATTGTATAGAAATCGATGTGTCACATGCTCTGTATTCCTTACCCAAGCCATTCAAAGTGACTCCAATCATGTCATCATCCTCGACCTTCGATCCAATATAAGACCATGAAGAAATTCCATGAAGTGGTAGGTTGAGAAGTGTACAAAAGAAGAAAGAAATGGCACAATGAAAGAAGTCTATGGATGAAAGTTCATAGGATAAGTGTATGGATGATAAGTTTGGGATACCAAATGTTAGAACTCTAAAGGAAAAAGAGTGCAAGAAAGTGTACACCACCACATGCAAAAATGGTTGAGACACCTAGTGCACCTCAATTGAGGAGATTAGATAGAGTAAGCCATCCAGCTAACAAGTTGACATATAATGGCTTTATAAATATGCATTATGTATACATGGGATCGTATGAGCAACATATAGAGTCGGCTTGCTTTGAAAAAAGTAGTTGGAAGTAAAGATTGGAAGGAAGCCATGGATGAGGAAATGGATGCATTGACAAAGAAAAAACACAAGGAGTCTAATTGAGTGGATTATGGCAAGAAGGCAATTGGCTAAAAGTAGATGTAGAAGGTCAAGTGCAAATTGGATGGCTCATTGGAAAGGTACAAAGCAAGGTTGGTTACAAAGGGTTATGCACAGACCTATGGATTGGACTATGAGGAGATATTTAATCTAGTTTGCCAAGATGACTAAAGTGAGATTGGTATTTACATTATCTTTGAGGTATGGCTAGAAATTATATCAAATGGATGTTAAGAATTCTTTGTTGAATGGTACATTGTGTGAGGTGCCTCCTCCAGCAAACCTAGAGGAGTCCTCTTAGTAGTCGACTGAAATTCATATCCATGCACATCACCATCCAATCTCCACATGGGAAACCTAGGACTTAGTCAAACATGGAAATCTCGGTTCTACTTCATACGGAAGCATGGACAAGTCACCCCTAACAGCAATCTAATGCCCACCTAAGAAAGACCACTTTGTAATCAATCAAAGGCAGGAGTGAGGTTAACATTGCACATGGTTCAAAGAGAGTGAGAGACGGGGGAGAGTGTAACTCAATCCCCCTACCCATAAGGTAAAATCTCAAGTTAGGCCCCCTAAAACGGTATTACAATTAGTAACTAATCCTACAAATATTGGGAGGGCCATGATTTGATCACCTCTATCTAGTGTTGGAAAGTTACTCGACTTATCGGGCCCACCCAACCATAGGCGTTTGATCATCAGGATCAAAGCCTCCCACTTTCCTTGATTGGGTTTGCTTTAGTTTTCTAATTAGCAAAGCATACTACCACACTATTTGGACATTAAAAAAAAACAACTTCCTTTTATTACTCTATTAAACTGGGATTGTTAAACTCAATCTTTAGCACATAACAAACAATTCAGAAATCAAATACTTTATTTCATAATAACAACCAAAACCATCACTCCGCAGAGTGGTACAAAATTGTCTTTTCATAGAAAGACACTGTCTATAGGACCTTCCAATCCCTTGGGATTGGGCTATATGTGATCACGATCCATCTGTAGTAAACATGGAATTTACTGGCTCAGAGCCCCTCTAAGCTTCCCTAAGCCTTAGGAGCTGTCCTACATAACAGGGGCATTTATCACTCGGCCTTTTCCCTCTCAGGTGCTTAAGTGATAATAAGCCAAAAACACCTACCTCCCTCGGGAGCATAGGACCCCTACCCATAGGTGAGTTTTTCCACACTCCGTAAAGTGTTAGGGAGCATTGGGTTGGGGACCCCAATGTCTCGAGCCACCACAATCCATAACTCATCTAGTTGTGTAAGCACGAAATATGAGACATAATTCATTATTCACAAATCCAAAAGTAGTCATAACCATAAAATAGTTTTAACACACTTGTCAATGTATGTGATACATAGAATCTATCTCCTTCATCAATTTCCTATCTTTTCTAAAAAGCAATTGATAATACTAATATGCTTCTGTAAGTTTAAATATGTTCTAATAGACTTATCCTATAGGTTTTTCTAACATTACTAACTTATTCCTCATTTGATCATAAAATAGCTTAAACGTAATCATTTTCATATGTACTGAACGTGATTATCTCCGTTCGGCCACCCATTGTGATTACAGGGTATGACCCTAACCTTGATTTATTGTGGAACAATAAGTCCTTCGCGTTGAATGGATTTGGGGGTAACTTCCACTTGTGCTTCAGCTTTGTGTTGAGTTTCCTAAGCAAAGTAGACATTGACTACTTCCTCACATTGGGAAGCTCTCTGAGCATGACCTCACCCAGCATCTTGACATCTCTTGGGAGCCATGGAAGAAGCTTGATGGATTTGAGCAACACTTCCATGTAGGTGTGGAGAGAGAGAGAGACTGGTTGCATCAAAGCTTCATTGCATCAATAACAAAGAGACTTCTACATGGGTTGTTCTTTGTGATGTGACACTCTACCCTTGTTTATATAGTAATTGGAGGGGGGAAAGCATAGAATCTATCTCCCTCATCAAATCCCATGTTCTTTCCTAAAAAGCAATTGATAATACTAATATGCTTTTGTAACGTTAAGTACGTTCTAATAGACTTATCCCTTATGGTTTTTTCTAACATTACTAACTTATTCCTCATTTTAACGTAAAATATCTTAAAAGTAATTCTTTTCTTATGTATTAAACCTAATTATCTCTGTTTATCCACCCATCGTGATTACAGGGTATGACCACAATCTTGGTTTGTTGTGGAATAACAAGTCATTCTAGTTGAATGGATCGAGGGTAACTTATGCTTGCACTTCAACTTCGTGTTGAGTTCCCTCCAACAACAACTACTTCCTTGCGTTGGGGAGCTCTCCGAGCATGACCTCCCCTAACACTTTGATGTCTCTTAGGAGCCATGGAAGAAGCTTGATGGATTTGAGCAACACTTCCATGCAAGTGTATAGAGAGTGTAATATCCCCTGCCCGTGCCATAAAAACGCCCTCCCCCCTTTTAAAAAAATAATGGAAATTTTTTAAAAAAATATTCTCCCCCTGTCATCGCCGTCGACAAATGGCGAGGGGGGGAAAAGAAGATGACATGGAAAATAAAAGAAGAAGGCTATGACGGGAGGAAGGAGTCAAGGATGACATGGGGGGAGACATTGCGGATGACGTAAGGGGAGGAAAGAAGGAGATGACGATGCTGGGGAAGGAGTGGAGGAGGAAGGTGGCAGCATGGACGAAGCTGAAGAGGGAGGAGGCAATGATGACGATGTCAACGAGGGGGAGGCCACGGGCCTACTACCCCTCCACAGTACTAAATAGGCCGACAAGTGGTGGGTAGGGGGAGACCACCATTACTCCATGTCTTCCCACCCCAATAATACTCCCCTTACCACCTATAAAATCAAATCCCCCCCCCCCCCCCAATCGTAAAGAGGGACATGCGATACCACTTCTCCTCCCCCTTGCCGTTGAGAGAGAGAGAGAGAGAGAGAGAGAGAGAGAGAGAGAGAGAGAGAGAGAGAGAGAGAGAGAGAGAGAGAGAGAGAGAGAGAGAGAGAGAGAGAGAGAGAGAGAGAGAGAGAGAGAGAGAGAGAGAGAGAGAGAGAAGAAGAAGAAGAAGAAGAAGAAGAAGAAGAAGAAGAAGAAAAGAATAAGAAGAAGAATAAGAAGAGGGAGAGAGAGAGGGATAGGAAGAGGAAGAGAGAGAGGAGAAGAAGAAGAAGAAGAAGAAGAAGAAGAAGAAGAAGAAGAAGGAGAAGTGGGATAGAAAGAAAGGAGAAGAAGAAGAAGAAGAAGAAGAAGAAGAAGAAGAAGAAGAAGAGAGAGAGAGAGAGAGAGAGAGAGAGAGAGAGAGAGAGAGAGAGAGAGAGAGAGAGAGAGAGAGAGAGAGAGAGAGAGAGAGAGAGAGAGAGAGAGAGAGAGAGAGAGAGAGAGAGAGAGAGAGAGAGAGAGAGAGAGAGAGAAGAAGAAGAAGAAGAAGAAGAAGAAGAAGAAGAAGAAGAAAAGAATAAGAAGAAGAATAAGAAGAGGGAGAGAGAGAGGGATAGGAAGAGGAAGAGAGAGAGGAGAAGAAGAAGAAGAAGAAGAAGAAGAAGAAGAAGAAGAAGAAGAAGAAGGAGAAGTGGGATAGAAAGAAAGGAGAAGAAGAAGAAGAAGAAGAAGAAGAAGAAGAAGAAGAAGAAGAGAGAGAGAGAGAGAGAGAGAGAGAGAGAGAGAGAGAGAGAGAGAGAGAGAGAGAGAGAGAGAGAGAGAGAGAGAGAGAGAGAGACTCTCTGAAGGATCCCATTCCTCTTCCCCTCCTTAGAGAGGGTGGCCACACATGATTACCCATAGTCTCATCTCCATGAGTTTATCTCCCCCCCTTTTCGCAATAGAAGAGAGTCACCCCGACACGCTATTCTCTCCGATGAGAGAGAGGGAGAGAGATACTTATAGACTGAAGGTATGGCTCCCAAATGGAGGGAGACGCGCACCAATGGCAATCCCACATCAAAGAGTGGAGCCATCAGTCATGGCGTTACCATTAATTCGAATACAATTTTGGGCATGGATAATTCATCTCCAAATACCTAGGTATTAATTGCCATTTTCTCTATTCGTGAGTCATAGACTATATCCCTTCGTTATGCACATGAATTCATGTAAGGGCGTAGCTTGAATTTATTCCTATTGTTATGATGTGGCATTTTGATTGTTTCTTTTAACTCAACTTAGTTGCATACAGCTTGTTTGATGATAGGGCAATTACAAGGAAGAATTAGTCAAGGGTTACAAGTAGCATAATTGCCAAAAAAATATGTCATTAAGAAACATGAATAGGAAAGTCTCAATTTAAAGTTTGGTTACTTCAAAAGTACTTAGCCTAAGAGCCCAAATATCAAGAAACCCTAGATTTTAGTTCAATGCAAGACTTGTTAGAGTCCAGTTTACTTGAGATTATCTAGCACTTATCTTATTGAGTGTTTACACATTATGCCTATAACATGTTCGATATATGGGAATAATTTCCTCTTGACTAGGGGTTAGTATAAGAAATTAATCATAATGATTGAAACTGAGATGTCTTAAGATCCGTCTGTTAACTACGACTTCCACCAATCCAATTCAAGGTTGGATTATCGATCAATGTAAGTGACCTATAGAAATTACGTCACGTATAATTTTTGAACCCTTACCCTATGCCTTAGCCAAGGGAAGGACGTGTTAGAAACATTTTGCATAGTATCGCTCTTTGATCCCAAGGGGGAGAGCAAATGTGTAAAGGAAATGTTTATCACATCTATTCTTGCAATGTTTGGAAAAGAATACCATTGTTCTATTGGTTAATCCAAAAACATGCTAAATGCTTTTACAATCAATTGATTGTTGGATTGTGGTTTTGATGATTATTCCAAGTACTTGTGTTTGATGATAAATGTATGGCAGGGGTCAGTAATGACAAGTTGCCATGGGGAAAAAAGGAATGTTTTCTTGGAAGATGATATTAGGCTGATTGCCTTGATTATGCTTGATTCTTAATTGGATTAATTAAGAAAGGATATTTTGCACGGATGGATCATCTCCAAGGTCACCCTGCACTTCAACAAAAGAGGGCACTGCTCGATTCACGGTCCGAAGGTCGAGTGGTGAAAAGGCCAACCATGGAATTTGTGTCTCACTGGTAGGTCGCTTGGGGTCAATGGAGCTCTAGAGTTGAAGACTGCCGTGAGCTCAACATCATCTCTCATTGAACCCCTTAAAGTGCTAGTTCTAGGTAAGGTACGGATGCATCCTAGGGCACGTGGTATCCAAGAACGACATTGCCATTGACTTCTCAAAAGTTAGGGTTATTGTCGATATTCCACCCCCAACCGATTACATGGGAGTTCAGTGCTTCCTCGGCCATACAGGGTACTATCAACAGTTTGTGCTAAACTATGCATTGATTGCTAGACCCCTGTATAAGCTATTGATAATATTCAAATGGACCGAGGAATGCCACCATGCATACGAGGAATTGAAGAAGGCTCTAACCACCACACCAATCTTAAGAGCCCCAGAATGGAACATAACCTTTCATGTTTATATTGATGCTTTGAAATTCGCAGTAGGAGTTGTGTTGTGCCAGCCTGGTGATCACAATCTAGACTATCCGGTGGGGCTTCGCTAGTAGATAACTCACGAATATAGAAATGAATTACTCCACAATCGAACAAGAGGGATTATCCATGGTGGTTGCTGTAAAGAAATTTTGGCATTATCTTCTAGCTACGCCCTTTATTTTCTTTGTTGACCATCAAGCCTTGTTGTATCTAGTAAACAAACCATGTGCTACAAGATGTAGCTCAATGGTTACTTCTGCTTCTCAAATTTGTCTTCTCCATGGTCATACACAAGGAAAAGTAAATACTATATGGCTGATCATATGTCTCGCATACCCACGAGAGGAGCCGCTAGACAAGGCATTGGAGACAAATTTCCAGAGGCACATCTATTTAGCCTATTTAGTGGAAGAGATCTGTTTAGAGCCAACTTGACTCTATACTGGGCTGATGCCATAGTCCAAGTACTTGAGCACGGACTACCAAACCGGCCCATAGAAAAGGCCCAAGTGAGGTGACTCATTCTCAAAATCCAACCCTACCTATTTAATAGTAGGGCAACTCTATCGGCTAGGGCAAGATGGATTGCTATATGAGCACAAAATGCACGATGTACTAGTTGAGGTGTATGAAAAAATTGCAGGAGAATACTTTAGCGGAGATACAACATCCCACAAAGTATTGCAATCTCAACTTTGTGGTGGCCCACTTTTTTCTGAGATGTGGCACGATTTGTGAAACACTGTGACGAGTGCCAACGAACCAAGCTGTCAGTTTGGAAAAGGACAAAATGGAGCTAATTTCCATTATTGCAAGACAATCGTTCGAGAAATGTGGATTGACTTCATTCGGCCTATCAGTCCCATGGCTCAATATTTGTAATCCAAGTACATAATTGTGGCCACCGATTATCCAACAAAGTGGGCAGAAGCTCGAGCCAGTAAGAAGAACGATGCATGAACCACTGCTAAGTTCTTATGGGAGTAGATAATCTCTCGATTTAGCTGCCCCATCAAACTTGTCAGTGAGATCAAGGCACACACTTTATCAATGAGGTGATTGCTCATCTCTTATCCACCCTCTTGATCATCTATCGGAAATCCTCACTCTACTACCCTTAAGCGAACGGCCAAGTGGAATCAATAAATAAGATTTTGGTAAATATCCTGACCAAGGTAGTCTCTACTTCATGCAGCAACTAGGATAACAAGCTAATGGCAACCTTATGGGCCTATTAGATAGCCTATAAAATGCCTATGGGACAGACTCCCTTTAGGTTGACTTATGAAACTGAGGCAAATCTAATTGTAGAATTCTTTGTTTCTAGCTTAAGAATCACTATTCAAGAGAGATGAGAGGAAAAAGAAGCATGGACGGAACGTCTAATTGAGCTAGAGCGCTTATAAAAAACTCGACTTCTAAACACCCATGCGTTGATCTACGAAAAGGCATGATGCAAGAGCTAGTTTGACAAGCACATCAAGTAGCAAGATTTCAAACAAGGTGACTTAGTATTGTTGTACTTGCTCAAGGAACATAAGCATAAAATGAAGTTTAGGGGGTTAGGACCTTTTAGAGTTTGCACCATAAGTCGAATTGGTAATGTAGAACTCAAAACCCTCGAAGGTGAGGGCATAGGCTTCTTTAATGGCAGTTGCATAAGGAAGTACTATCCTCCCACACATCCTTCTTTATGAACCCTCGATGCTAGAATCCCCTGTCAATGTACAAGTAGCCACCTTTACGGAGATTGAAGATTAGGATGAGGATGCCGTAGCTCCGGCTTACCTACGCATGACCATTACAACGCCCACACACACCATTGATACATTGATCGATGAGGGCACTGACTTTAATATCCTGACTCATGATCATTGGACTCAAATTGGCAAACCATAGTTACAGCCCACTAACACCAAACTCAACCCATTTGGAGGCTGATCATATGCACTTCTGGAAAAGTGCAAAGTTGTAGTCTCTATTGAGTTTGAAAGCTTGCCCATGATCTTTTATGTGTGCCAAACATGAAAGATGCAGGCACCGAATCGCTATTAGGATGAACCTTTGAGAAGCATGGCCACTGTAATGTCGACTACAAGTCTCACAACGCATTCGTCTGGCCATCGACAATGTATGAATCATCTCACAGTCTTTAGCAAGGGCTATGGGACTCCATCACAGTCTATTGACCCAAAGTGCAGCCCACTACTCCTAAACTGCCTCAACCTTGCCCTATTAGTACTCCAACCACTGCCCAAGCATCTAGTAGCGCACCACCCACCACACTTGCCATGCCTAGTGCACAACCTAGCCAAAGGCCATAACCTCAGCCATAACCACAATTAGAACTGTACCCCTCAACTACTAACCAAACCTCACCTACCTGCCTTCCTTAGACCCTCTTACTAGCGGAGATCCATTATAACCTTGGCAAACAGACTTAGTTGAGAATACATGCGACGACTTGGTTGCTTGCCTCAGATGCTTGGATGCCACTGAGGGCTGAAATGATGAATGGGTTGCCTCTTACCCATCCAACCTCCAATCCTCACTAAGAGAACTAAAGAGGGGCACCACCTAGCCAAAGGGAGGATGGGCTAGGACATCCCTTTTCTCAAAGAGAATCAAAAGCACCAAGACACAAATTTACAAGAGAGAATATATGTACTAGACACCCTATTAGAATATGAGAGAGAGATAAGATGGGAAGAGAGAGAGACAAGAGAAGAAGAGGTAGAGGAAGCTTGCCATTATGTATTCATGGGATGAGAAGATGAGAAGAGAGGGAGACAAGAGGAGAAGAGGTAGAGGAAGCTTGCCATTATACTACATATTAAAAGAACTTACTCATAGCTTACCTCAAAGAGATGAGGGTATTCTAGAGTGCTCCCATGTGCTTGTCATTGTCCTTCTCTCCCCCGCCTTCTCCCATTCTCCATGGGCTCTTTATATATCCTCCATGAGGGATTAGATTAAGCTAATCTTCTTGATTAATATAATCCTAGATGATGTATGGCATCTTTGAAAATATGGAGAATAGTGGATGGGACAAGTCCCCACCTTGGTCATCATGCAAGAAGCCAAGGGTGGTGGTAGACAAAATAGAGAAAGGGAGCTACATTAAAAGAGGTGGGTGCCCAAAGCACATTATTATAAAATATTTACAAGAAGGAGAGAATGGGAAGTTGGTGTGGTGAAAGAGAGAAGAAAATTGCATATAGCTAGCAGTCTGCGCCTTCATAACTTCAAATCCGTGAAGAATTTGAAAAAATTTTCTTCTACAACTTTGTAGACCAGGTCAAAACCGATCGGGCTGCGCGAGAATTTTCTTGAAATTTGCTTTTCCTTGGGAGTTATTGAGATGATAAAAAATGGCTTCCAAAAGCTGCTTTGACTTTAGTCCCCCATATATATATAAATACATATAAGCATGTGATAGAAGGGGTCTATGCTTGTAAGCTTTTGTGTAAGATCCAAATGAAACCATGATGTGGATATTGATTTGTGTGCTAGGGTGAGGTGTCCTCTAATGATAGTGATAGATTCCAAATCTTAATGATGTAGGCGGAGCCCATGTGTAGTTGGAGGCTAGTCCTTTAAAAAATCTATGCACTCACTCAACTCCTAAGTGTAATCCATTTCCATCTTCACTAAGATAACCATCCCTTTTACCCTTTACATTGACATGCCTCCCAAGAACTTGTTCCCCCCATTTGCTGGAGTTATCATAATCGAGAAGCGATGTAGCATACCTAGTGCTTGAAGAGTAAACCCAAAGTGATATGGTAAGGCTCTTGATAGGGATTTTGGCCAAATTTTGTGGTAGAAATCCAGTTTGTTAAAAACCCGGATCATTAGCCCTCCCCTTAGGCTAGAGGCATTCATGCCTCTAGCTTACTAGTGATGGTCTAGTAGAGTAAGGAGGACTGCACCCCCTCAATGGTGGCTCTTCATTGAATGACTGCTCCAAAGTGTTTATATTTCTTTGAAAATAAGACTTCAGTCGCCATCCATTTACCCTTGTCTTGTGAACTCTCCCATCCATGTCACCTAGCTGATAGCTGCCATTTGGATATTTTCTTATGACCATGAATGGCCCTTTCCACTTGAACAAAAGTTTAGTATCCTTTCTATTATCAAAGCGGTTATCATAGCGTAGCAGAAGTGATCCTTCCCTTATGTGTTTGCTAGCTAGCTTCTTATTAAATGTCTTCCTCCTCTCTTCAGCCTGCATGGAATAGTGTTGGATTGCTGCTTCTCTGTCTAACTCCAGTCTCTCTAGATCCAAGATCCTTTCCTCTGTTAGATATGATCAATGCCCCAACCTCATTAGGTGCTACCAATGATCCATGGTGCTCAAGGTTGTAAGGCCCCCATTATGAGGAGAAGCCAAATGTGAGCCCGGACATTGGTTGAGTCCTGACTTGTATATCAGATGAGGTCTATGTGATCGGATGGCAAAAAGGTGTCTGTTGTGGGTCTAATATTTGGGTTAGACGGAGTGGTTAAGCTGATAGCAACTCGAGGCACATTACATCGAGTTGCGGGGTAAGGGAGTTAAAAGGGACCCCTATCGTGGGGTCCGAGGGCTGTGGAAG